>NW_007257455.1:976145-985932 GCF_000164805.1 Carlito syrichta
GTTTGAGACCCGCCTGGGCAACTTGGTGAGACCTCATCTCTACAATAAATCAAAAACTAGCCAGACATGGTAGCGCACACCTGTAGTTCCAGCTACTTGGAAGGCTGAGGCAGAAGAATCGCCGAAGCCCAGCAGGTCGAGGCTGCGGTGGCCAGGAGCGGCCACTGCACTCCAGTCTGGGCAACAGAGTGAGACTCCAACTCAAATAAATAAATAAATAAATAAATAAAATAAAGTATTTTTTAAAAAGCACATATACAACCAACCAAGAAACCCTACTGTATGCTTTCTTATTCATGTCACTTTTTTGGATTGGCCACCCACTTCTGCCGAAAATAATGACACAGAAGGTAAGGAAAAGACAGGGCAATTCACAGTCCTTTTCCTCTTAGACCTCTTTACTCATCAACAAAACAAAACTAGAAAGTGTTGGCAGGATGCATGTGTATCAAGAAGCGGAATAGGAGCTGTTGGGTCAGTTGGGCTGTGTGTCCACAGTTTCAGTCAGAATGAAATATGCATGTATGTACAAGGTACTGAAAATAAATTATATAATTTCAGTGATTTTGCACATGAATTAAATGCTCTCACATTTACATTTGAAGCTGACAATGCACAATGTAAGGATGAATGATGAAATTCACGATAAAGTTTTAGAATTAATTTTTCTCTACTTAGAATGACAACAAATAGTAAATAAAAAATACCATGACTGCCTAAGATGTGAAACTTATACTTGTAGACAAATTTATCTTAATATTCCAGTTCCATGAAAAACTGTACTTGACACCTTGCAGCTGTTTTCCCAAGTCAGAGCTCAGGTGAAAGAGAGAGAGAGAGAGTTACATTGGATTCCAAAAATCACCCACAACCATCTCTGTGAAAACTTACGAGCTCTATGTGATCCAAGCACCTTTGAATATGCCAACTATAGGCCCAAGCTAAACTTTGGATTCTGAGATTATACAAACAAAATTTCTGTTCTCAAGGATGAAATCAATTTATATTAGCATAAATTTTATGCAATGCTAAAATAATAAAAAACAAAAATACTCCTGCATCTCTCATACTCAAATGCAACTATTAAGGAAAAGAAAATAAGCCTTTGTCCTCACATCTTCAAGGTGTTCTGTTTCATAGGCAGAAACAGCATTTTACCTAATACTCTTACATCTTTCTTATAGTGACTCTCGGCTGCATTGTTTTTCTAACTCATGCAAGACAACCAACTCTGAACACATAATGTGAAAGATGCCTTAATCAGTCCCCTCTCCTTGAAGCTAAGAGATGACAGAAGTATTCTAACATTTCTAAGTATATATAGTAATAACATTTCCTAACAACATAGGTCTTAATTATTCTTCCTAAATATTTCTGTATTACTAGACATTAAGCGAGGGTCACTGGCAGATGACATGCCAAGTGGAGTGGTAATCTACAGGCATAATTCTCCCAGAGAGTAGACAGGCAGTTCCATTTCAAGTGCAAAGGTTAAAGGTGCCCTACCCATTGACTGCCTGCATGTGAACTTTCTTTTCCAGGGAAAAGACATTCATTCTGTGATTAATAATTAGCAAAGGCCAGGCTCAGTGGCTCAGCCTGTAATCCCGCGCCTTTGGGAGGCTGAGGTGAGTGGATTGCCTGAGCCCGCGAGTTCAAGACCTGCCTGGGCAGCGAGACCTCATCTCTACAATAAATCAAAAAATCAGTCGGGCATGGTAGCACATGCCTGTAATTCCAGCTACTTGGAAGGCTGAGGCAGAAGGATCGCCGGAGCCCAGCAGGTTGAGGCTGCGGTGGCCGGGAGCGGCCACTGCACTCCAGTCTGGGCAACAGAGTGAGACTCCAACTCAAAAAATAATAATAATAATAATTAGCAAAGAACTTATTGTGTAAAATTCCCTGGGAGAGATGGCATGTTGGTTTTAATTCACAATAAGGTAGAAAGTGGTTGAGGGATCATAATCTCTTAAAATCAGATTTTGATAGAAAACAGAGCAGAGAGCAGTGACTAATGACTGCAACTGACGTAAAGGCAAGGGAGGCACCCAAAGTTTCATCTGCCCTGTGGCTGGATTTTGGCCTTCCCTGAATTCAGTGATATATGCACCAAAAGTCAAAAGCTGCCTTTCCTATTTTAATCTGCTGCCTAATGGGGCAAAAAAAGTAAACATTCCTAAAAATATCATCTACATTGCAGACCCAGCACCATGTAATCTATAGTATTTTAGATATTTAATTGTGATTATGGTTCTAATTCTCAGGAGCAGGAATAGTGTTTTACAAAAGTGGTTACTACCCCTTTCTGATGATAGGGGAGCACTCCCTGAGCTGGACTTTAGAACAAGACCGGAGGTGACTCCTGTGTGGACATGTCCAGGGCAGCACCTGCTGTAGGGTTCAGAGCATAACACTGTGTGTTCATCTCACTTCTCAATCAGCTGTTTCATTTTCCTTATTAGAAAGTGTGGTCCTTTATCCAAACTTCATTCAGACTGAAGAGCACAGAATTTTGTATCTGAAGCTCGGGGTTTGAGACCATTCTCCTTTTTGATTCCTTAAAGAGGAAGCAAGGACACTACTACCACTTTTCTTATCTGCCCAACCCACATCACTTTATTAGAAATAGCCACCATTTTATTAGAAATGGCCACTCTAGTCAGACAGTGACAGAGGCAATCTTGATATGGTCTTTCATTCTCAAAGCAATGAAAAACTTGAGCACAACTTACAAACTAGAATGTATAAAGCACCACACAAATGTTAGCTTCTCTCCCTCTCAAGAATGCATGCAAATGACATTTTTATTTGAAATTTTATTATGAAATAAAAAGTAGACATAAGGCATGTTTCAGAAGTCATCTCTCCCTCATGTCCCTTAGTGAGCCTGACCCTTCTCTAACTTCTCCAAGCAAGGCAGTTGGTGGCTTCCCAGACCTTTCAGGCCAAGGAGGACAGAATTCTCTCCTGCTAAACAATCTGGGGCCAACCAAGACCCCATCCTGGTGGAAACTTCTGTACCTCTGCTTAGTCATTACCCAAAGAAAGCCCCTATCTTGATTTCTAAAAGAAGTTTTCCCCCCACCCTGTTCTTGAACTTCATATAAATGAAATTGCACAGAATGTATTATTTTAAATCTGCATTCTTTTCCTCAACATTATGTTTTGGAGATTCATCATGCCATTGTGTATAGCTATCATTCATTCACTTTGATTGCTGCATGGTATTCCATTGTGTGAATATACCACAATTTATCTATTTTACTGTTGATGGACACTCGAATTGCTTTTATTTTGAGACTATTACAAATAACATTGCTATGAATATCTTTTCCATACCTTTGGTACACATATTTATTTTTTCCTTTGGGATTTATATGGGAATAGAATTGTTAGATTATAGAATGCATATATTCAACTTTAGTAGACAATGCTAATAGTTTTCCAAAGAGGTTGTACCAACCGACACTCCATCAAATTTATACTATCTCCAGCAGTATCTTGTAATACATTTCTTTTTCTGCTTATATTAACCAGAGCTAAATTCTGCTGTTTGCAAATAAGAAGCTCACAAGACATTTGAAAAATCTGCAGATGGAGAATAGCAAGAAAAGAAGGCCCTGAGGACTTGTAAGAACCTTGCATCGACAACTTATCAAGCAAATACTGTGCCTGCCATGTATTTACACACACACACACACACACACACACACACACATATACACACACACACACCCCTAGATAGCTGGCAGATAGATGATAGATAGATTAGATAGATAGATAGGTAGATAGATAGATAACAGACAGATAGGTAAATAGATATCCCGAAATATTCTTAATCTTTCTTGCTTACCAGTGATACATGAGCTGCTGTGTTGGGCAAAACAGGTATGGTTAACACTTATTAGATTAAGAAACTAACATTTAATAAATTGTCATAACTTTGCTAAGATCAATTATAACTAATGACAAAGCAAGATTTTCTGGCTCTAAAGACACTTTTCACCAATATGCCCCATTGACATCTATTCTTTTTAAAGCCCAGAAAAGAGTTGATTCATTTACAGATGATTCTGTTGACTTCAAGCAACATCAAGCAGCACCACTACGTTTCAGGGTTCTTTATTTTTCCCAGTGTCTGTGTAGAGCATCCTAGGCAAGATGGTAGATGTGTCATGAGAAAGACGGAATGTTCTAGGGAGTGGAGAGCATGACAAATTGTTTGTGAATATTCTTCATTTACTGGCAGCTACTGATGCTGCATTCCAACTCAGCTAAAACAGAGTCTTGGGTAATGAGGATAACTCATAATCATAAAATATCTCGCATCCCTAAAAACATTACAGGTCAAAATGCCACTGGGTCACAAAGAACAGTATGTCTTTTCACCATCTACCCTTAAGTCTCTTTCTTTAAAAGATACTATATTTTCAAGGTGAAGAGTAGAAAAGAAATATACTTTTTTTGTTTTATTTCATTCTTACAGATAAATACTACATTTGAGTCAACTTAACAAAATAGTGTACAAATTTAACCTATAAGAATCTTACAGGTTATAAGGTTGATGTATTTTGGATGGTTGGTTAATGTGGAAAAGTGTTTAGCCTTGTTACTACTGTTATGCTGTTTGTTTGTTGTTGTTGTTTTTTAATGTTTGGTTGGTATAAATTGCTACTGGTTCATGGCCCCTGATAAATGTTCAGGGACACTTTATTCAAATAAAGAAGATCCCGTCCTTGGATAAAATTTTCCTCAATTTTCTTTTTCAGTTTCTGTGATTTTAAAACATAGATAACATTAAAAGATATATATGTATATATTTAAACTGACTAGAATTAGCACACACTAAGTCATTTTTTAAATATTACATAGCTACACCTGTAAAATCAAGTCACATCAAAAAGCAACATTGGAATCCACTTGGAAATCAGTAGTAACAATCAACCCCTAAGAAAGGACCTCCCCTGGCCAAATATAAGAGGGTAAAGTAGGCAATAAGAGTTGAAATGTTTTCTCTTTGCAGTTTATTTAATTTCATTGTTTCATAAACTGATTCTATTTTGAAAACATCTCTCTAAAAATTACCATTGAGCAGACAGTGACAGTATCATCTGCTGCCTGCTGCTTCTAATTTACAAGATATTGCTAGATGCAAATTGTATCATTAATCAGCCTTAAAGAGAAGTGATAGCTGTGCCCTCTGTCCAAATGCAAAGCTAATTTTTGGCATTAGTCATTTCTATTTTTGCAGCTTGGACTGACTTGAGTTTTAGCAGTCACACACATCCCAGCTGCTACTCCAAATATGTGGGCAGCGACACCTTCCTGAACAACAATAGGTGAGCCGGAACACCTTCATGAACTGCATTCTCAGTCATATTTATGGGTAGAAAGATGCCTTCCCACTGTCAGGGAAAGGCAGCCTCTCCTGGAGCGGGACAGGCAGATGCAAAGCCCACTTGTGGAACACCAGGAACACATACACCCAGAAGTTCAAGCTACATTCCTTACAATTGCCAGAGCTCTGAATGCCCATTTGACTATCTTTGAGTCATACATTTTAAAAGATGACTTCTAAGTCATGAAAATACACTTGACAAAGACAAATTGAGGTAGAATTAAACTCTTGATGAAAAACAATTAATTTAGGCTCTGAAATTTTTTTTTAAAACCCAGCTAAGAAACTCAGAGGATGAGTCACCACTGCAGGTTTGGCCCCTGGTTATTTAGGTTTCACCTGCCAAAGGAGTCTCCAACCCGGTGCTTAGTTTCCCTGAATCACCTGCGTTCTAACCGCTATTCCCCAGTGTAGATTCTAATGATTTTTCTTGTCTTAAACTCTTAGAGGAAGCTAAAAATACAAAGAAAACATGGCAATACAGCTATTCTATTCTCCTTAGGATTCTTTTTTGGTTTTAGTATTTACCTTTTAATATTAGTATATGCAAATAAATAGTAAAAAAAAAGGAAAGAAAAACAAAAGTTGACATACTTTATCATTCTGTCCGGTCTATATCTAGATTCTACTTGACCCTGGAATGATAAGAATTTAGAACTTCTAGTCTTGACCACCAGATGAATGAAAATGTAACAAAAAGCATGATGACAGAATTTGCAGAGTAAAGAAGAGCTGCTTTACCGACTGGTATCCAGGAGACTCCCCCCTGCTCTTTGGGTGAACTTGAACTCTAGTCTCTGTGAAACCTATTTGTCTTGGCTGGAATTCGGAGTCTAGCTCATGTCACTGTAAGTTTTATGATTAACCAAGAATTCAGTTTAATATTAAACCTTACAGTAAACAGAGAGGATTGAGTTGCTTGCTTATTGTCTATGGGGGCAGCCACATATTGGATATGTAGTCATGCATTGTTGTCAACTTAGTAAAACTCATGCTGCAGATGCAGTTGTTGGTTTACCCACCTTGTGCAATCCTTGATACCAGTGCAACGGATGTGTTCTGACCTAGAAGGTCTGGTGCCCTCTGAGAGTGATGCTGATTTGCCAATAGGCTATATCCAAAGTCATTGTAAGCTGAGGCTGTGCCCATTTGCTTCAGTCCCCTAAAGTTAAACAAGGAGATGCTCAAACAACAGAAGGTCCCTCTTCTTCATAAGCAGAAGCCTCATCAAAGGACCATGACTTCAGTTTCGGATGTAAATGCTGAGTAGTGATTCTCTCTGGATAGAATTCCATAGGTGCAAAGATTCCCTTTCACTCACTGCTGTATCCCAGGTCCTCCCATACCACCTTGCATAAAACAAGTGACAGTGAACATATTTTTGAGTCTTTGTTCTGGGTTGTGTTCTGTGTGCACTACCAGTATTTTCTACATTTTTAAAATTAAGGAACATGTATTTATAATAATGAAAAAGAATGCTGTTTTTACGGCACTTAAAATCTGACTTCTACTTGTATGAGCCAATTAGTTCATTAGTTTATCCAGAAATTAAAACTTTAAAAATCTGAGTAGAACAGAAAATGTCTAATGGTTTTCTGGCACTCCTGCTTATACAACCACTTTCTGCAGGCATCTCCTCCGAGTAGCAGGGTGAATTTATGAAACTGGGTCTGTTGACGCTATGTTCAACCCCCCTGCCGAGCCTGAGTGTTTGAGGTCAGTAACTGAGTACATGTGATGGCATTTCCTTCATAATAAGATTTTAAAAAGTCGGAATCTGTTGTCTTTAGGAGGCGGGAGCACTTGTGTGTCTTGCTTAATGGGCCTCAGAGGTCAGATCTACATGGACATCTCTGTTGGGAAAGATAGCATAATAACTTGAGCTCCTGTAACCTCCCATAACCCAGCGGTGCATATGTGGCACTCAGTTAAGCCAGTGAGCTTTAGGGGCTCAACACACATTCCCTTTTTTTTTGTTCTTTATTTTTAAAAATGTTTCATAGAAACAAAGGCTGGTCTCGAACTCCTGGGCTCAAGCAATCCTCCTACCTCGGTCACCCAAAGTGTTAAGATTACAGGCATGAGCCACTGTGCCCAGTCCACAAACTCCCTTTCCGTGAGGGAAAGGGAATGAAGAATGAGAGGTGCTGATTCAGGTACACATTTTTACAGCAGGCCAGTAAGTCTTGGCTGAATGAGTTGAATAGACCAGTGGCCATGTTGACATTTGAGTGCTTTTTTTCCCCCTTTAATTTACAGGGGGAAAAAATGGCCTTAAGTGTTGCTCATTCATGTGCAATAAGATTCATGGAATTATTATTATTTAGCTCTAACTCTGCATTTTAAATCTTTTAAACTAGGCACAGGCAAGTCTGTGCTCTCCAAAGGCTTTTGTGTTAAATGTCAGTGATGGTTCCACAGCAGCCGTCACTGGCTGTGACAGACGAGTGTGCTTCCTACAGCTGGTTCTCCTCTCCTTCCTGGATATGTGAGAGAACTTTTCAGCCTCCTTCGAGGTCATATTGGCACAAGATGTGGTTCTAGTAAATAGGCTCTGAGCAAACAGAAAGAGTTTTAAGTTGTTCTCTTTTCTCTTGCAACAGCAAACTCTGAAGTATTGTGTTGAGGTGACAATGTCAGAAGATGGTGGAGATTTTGTCAGCCTAGGTACCTGAGTGACTATGGGAAGGAGAATGTCCTGCAATCCAACATTGCTTATGTTGTATTGAGTTAAGCCACTGAGTTTTTAGGGTCTGATTTTGGGGTACAGCATAATGTAGCCTATACTGACTAGCATTCTGGTAAACATGTTGAAAATATACTTATTTATGCCCAATAAGAGAAGAAAATCCTCAAATGGAAAAATGTATTTTCTCCTCTTCTTTTGACTTATGAATGTGATCTCTCTTCATTTCTGTGCAAGCAACCCAAATAATGAAACTCATTGATTATTCAACAAGTAATTACTGAACAAGACATTTTCAGATGTTGCAAATAGAACACAACAAAACAGATAACATTTTGCCCTCATGGAGCTTAAATTCCAGGGATGAAACTAAAAAATAAGTAAGCGAAACAGGTAGAATTTCAGAAAGTTACAAGTGCTATGGATAACAACAAATCAGAAGATGGGGACAGGAAATGTTGAGGGTGGGGAAAGGCTGCCATTTTCCTGATACCTACAACATTGTCTGTAATCACTTAAGTCTTCAGGGAATGAGACTCAGAGCATGGGTGCAAACTACACTGTCCCTGTATGAACACTCCACTTCCCTTCAGTGCTTGTCTTGGGTTAGTCTAATATATCTCTCCAGATGCATGTGGCCCTGAGGACCTGCCAGATTTCCTCCACTGCCCAATAAAGTACTGGGTTGAAGCATCAGTTCATAGTTTCTTCTTGCCCATGGAATGCAAATGTACAATGGCTGACCAGTCACAGTTCATTGCATTTACCAATTCTGGGGCAAATGATGGATCATCTATGATCTTCATCAAGCCCTATTGTCTTCCTGAACATGGAGAATCACTGAGGTCAAAGTAATCCTCTTTGAAACAACAAAACCATTTTCTTTTTTTTTTTTTAAATAATAGAATATATATTTTTTATTTTAAAGTTGTGGGGTACAGTTAAGGGTTAGATATACAAATATTCATATCCATTATGCAGGTACGCTTGTTGATGACGTGTGCCCCCCTTTTCCCAGACAGATATTGACTACCGCTAATCCCTCCCTTCCCCTCCCCCCCATAGTTTCCCGCCACTGTCAATCCTTTTCTTATAGTATTACAGTAGTTGTTCAAGGGCCACTTATGAGTGAGAACATATGATGCTCAAATCTTTGTTTCTGTGAGAGATCACTCAGTATTATAAACTCTAATTCCATCCAAGTTGCCGCGAAATTCATGATTTTGTTCTTTTTTATGACTGCGTAATATTCCATTGTGTATATGTACCACATTTTTTAAATCCAGTCCTCTTTTGATGGACAGCATGGTTGTTTCCATGATCTTGCTATTGTGAACAATGCTGCAATAAACATATGTGGAGAACCTATTCAGTAAATGGTGCTGGGAAAACTGGCTGACCACATGCAGAAGATTCAAACAGAACCTCTATCTATCCCCATACACAAAATTTAACTCTAAATGGATCAGAGACCTAAATGTAAAACCTCAAACCATGAGAACTTTAGAAAATGCAGGACCCTTATGGAAGTTGGAACTGGCATCCAATTCCTGAGCAAAACCCAAAATGCACAGGCCCTAAGAGACAAGATAGACAAGTGGGACATCATTAAACTCACAAACTTCTGCAAAGCCAAAGAAACCATCAAGAGAGCAAGGAGACAGCCCACAGACTGGGAAAAAGTATTTGCCAACTCCATGTCT
>NW_007257455.1:986017-1017498 GCF_000164805.1 Carlito syrichta
CCGCAGCCTCAACCTACTGGGCTGCAGCGATCCATCCGCCTCAGCCTTCCAAGTAGCTGGAACTACAGGTGCGCACTACCACGCCCGGCTAATTTTTTTGAGTTATTGTAGAGATAAGGTCTCACCAAGTTGCCCAGGCGGGTCTCAAACCCACGGGCTTAGGCAATTCACTCACCTCAGCCTCCCAAGGCACGGGATTACAGGCTGAGCCACCGAGCCCGGCTGACACTCCATCTTCTTTAGCTCGCAAATAGTACTAACTTTCTTCACATCTGCAAAATGCAAGGTGTATTCACAAGCACAGCATTGTCACTACAAATGACAAATGACAAACCGACTTCCAACACCACAGTGTTGCCATGCCAAAACAAAGGCTACCAACTTATGCATCAGCCTAATATAAATGGCAAGTGCTAGCCTCTGAAAAGAAATAGCTCAGTCCCCATCAAGACATTCCTTAGACTCCTTCCCTAACTGCTCACCACCTTCTCCTATCCCAAACTTTGCCGGGCTCTCGAATATTGGTTCAATTTATTTTCCTCACAAGCTGTTCTTGACTCTTGAGACTTAGTGCTGATAGTTAAACTCCCCAGTTGACTCTCAATCCCCCTTTAAAGATGCATCTCATTCCCCAATTAGAGATGCTAATTGGTATCTTTTTGCCCAACCATCTTTTGATGGAACATCTCCCACCCTGAGTCCCCACTAGCTAAGAAACTACTTTTTAAACCACACAATCCCTTTTCTTTTCTTCCCTTTCCCATCTTCATCCAGGCTTCAGATAATTACACCAATGTCACCATCTGAGCCAAGCTAATCCTTTGGCTGACTGGTACACACACAAAAAAAATGAGCTAGAACAACTAAGTTCTCTGTCTCCTAAATTTGAGCTAAGTTATGCAGACAGACTATACCAATTGGTGGTATAAATTGAAATCAGATTTTTAAAAAAGTCAAGAGGCAAAGTCGGGTGCATGGCAAGCCAAAGGCACTTACAATCCAAAATCATGAGGCAGGAGAAACAATGAGTAAGTAGAAAAAGCCTCAGAGCAAAGAAAGAACAAAGCTGATGCTGGGAGTAGGGGCCAGAGTGAGAGAAGGAAAGAGAGGAAGAGAGGTGCATGCGTGGGCTTTCTTGTTTCTAGGGTTGTACCCCAGAGGTGTTCAGTTCTGGTTTTAACAGAGTGCTACCTCAGTGTATATCTCTACAGCAAACACTATTTTCCCAAGTGACCTTGAGAAGGACCCTCTTCTTTACATCCAGAAAAGCCTAGGCAAAGGACCAAAGCTTGCTGGTCTTTTCTTGCTTCACCCCCAACCAATTCAATTCCTTGACTATGCCAGAGAAGGCTCTGTTTGATGACAACTGTGCTGGATACCAGGGATGCAGGGGAGACCTGTATGAATTTCCCCCTCCAGAAGGCAGGTCTATAAACCATCACTTTCAATGAAATGAGATAGATTGCAATACAAACTCTCACAGTACTAAGGAAGTTCTGCAGATGACATCTTGGATCAGCAGCCACAGCCAGGGATCAGGCCAGGCTACTCTCTAAGTTCCTTACCCACAGTGTGACAAGCCTGGACAAATGCTGAGGTTTCTAGCCTCAGTTTCCCTGTTTTGGGCCTAGGGGGCCACATGGGACTTAGGACTCTGCCTCAAACCCAGTCTACTGAGTTGATGCTTAATATTCTGTTTGCTCACCAATGTCCCTGTGTAGAAACTGGACCTTGACTTCTATTTTTTCTTCTCCTTAGGTCCAATGACTAGAGTTCTTCCCCAGAAAGCCTAATTGCTCACATTGGGTCAGGCAAATCTGAACTGAGATTAAAGGGCTTCCTAACTCAGAGCCTTTGTGCTTACTGTTGCTTCTGCCGGAACACTTTTTTCCCCCTCCCATTCATCCATTCAGCAAATAATGAAGACAAAGAAACAGCATGAACAAAAACCCTGAGGCTCTTTCCTCATATTTTTGCATTGTTTATTTCCTCCCTCCAGGTCTCGGCTTAAATGTCACCTATGACAGAAGCCTGACAGGTTGATGGTATATGACATAACAACTCGCCCATCACTCTCTGTCTCCCTCTTGTTTTAGCCTTTTTCATAGCACTATCACCATCTAACAAATGTTATAGTTATTTTTGTGTTTTGCCTGTCTCCTTGACTAGCGTTCAAACTCTAAGAGACATAGACAGAGGGAGAGAGAGAGAGCAAGAGAGAGAGAGAGAGATACTGTCAGTCAGTTCTACTACTGTGTCTCCAATGCCTAGGACAGTGCATTGTAGGTGTTCAATAAGTATGTGCATAGTGAATGAGTGAATCCAGAGAAAGATTCTGAGAGCAGGTGAGGCTTGTGCTGTGTCAGGAAGGGTTTTTCACGTGAGTACAGACAGGAAAAGCATTCTAAGCATGGGAAATAGCATTCTAAAGTTCAGAAGGAAAAAACACAATAGTATGTGAAGCCACGGAAGTATGCACTAACTGGTGCAGATCTAATGTAGCTGGAGTAAGGTGCAGGGCTTGTCTGGATAGATATGCCAGATTATGCTGAGTCTTGGATGCCATGCTAAGGAACGTGAACTTTCTGCAATGGGTGAAATAAGTACCTGTTGAAGTTTTAAGTGTCTGTTTGGACTATGTGGTAGGCAGAATTCTAAGATAGTCCCCCAAACTCTCAGCCCACTGTACCAAATTCTTCTCTTAGTTATTAACAACTAGGGTTGTTTGAGTTCAGGAAGTCAAGACCAGCATGGGAACAAAAATTCAAAAAATTAGCTGGGTGTGGTGGCATGCACCTTAGTCCCAGCTGTTCGGAAAGTTGAGGTGGAAGGAGAACCTGAGCCCAGGAGGCTGAGGCTGCAGTGAGCTGTGATTGTGCCACTGCACTTCAGCTTGGGAGACAGAGTGAGACTCCAACTCACATGAGATTCTCATTCAAGTAGGTCTTAGGCATTTTATTTGTTGCTTGTTTGTTTAACTCTTCCACTGATTCTAATGGATAGCCATGGTTGGAAATAGCTGTAATATGGCCTCAGTTTGAAGGTATAGGATTTGAGAAATAATAATAAAATGTCATTCGCTCAACTATCTTTAAAATAGCATTATAGAATAGTCATTCTCTCTCCTCTTCTTCCTTCTCCTTCCAACTTGGCTAAGAAGGAAACTATTACTCTCATCAACATCATTAAGCAAAATTTGTTAAATTAACACTTCATCATGTAAATGATTTCATGTGGTCGATGAGAAAACTAAGATTCAAACAAGTGAAATGAATTGCCTTATAATCACAGTCATTGTGAGTTAAGCCCAAACTCAAACCATTCTTAACGTCCCAAATCATGTGTTCTCCCTACCAACACCATTCCACAAGGAACCGTAAAGAATGTATTGACTTCTCTTATATCAACCACCATCTAGTGGTCACTGACTATGCTAGACATTGTCATATATGTTTTTGGTTTCATTGGATCTACACATTGATGTTATATGGTGAGGATAAATATCTCCAGGGTGACAAAACTGAGTTTGAAGTGATTAAAGAACTAACTTACCATCAGACAACAATTAAATGATTAATTCAGAGTATATAAACCAATCTTCTGATCCCAACTGTACTCCCTTGATGCTAGTGACAGAAAACTCTGACGAAGGTGGAATATCATTGGGAAGAATATTCTTGAGTTCAAATAAAATGAAAAACCATCTTCATGATTACTTCAAGCTTCTCCTTGACCCCTTGGGGTTCTCACATGAAATCTCCACACAATTCTAAGTTCTCATTTGCCCCCTGAATAAGTATATGAAAAAGCTTGCTAAGACTACAGTGTAGGCCCTCTGTGAGCAGTGATCCTGATAAGACCTTTTATTCTAAAAGATCATATGAATATGCAGGCATACATTTCATGTGTGTGAATAAGAAACACAAGACATCTATACCCAAAAAGTTAGTCATGATTATTCTGGGATGTGCAAACTTTTTCCTTTTGTTCTCCTTTTTCCCCCTCTCAATATTCCTCTCTCTCCTCTCCCCACCCTTCCTCTCCTTTTTCCTTTTTCTTCTGCCTATTTCTCTTTCCAAATTTCCCACAATGGACACACAATATTTTGTCACTATGACAAAGTTAAATAACAGGAAGGGAGAAAAGGATAGTCTCCAAAATGCCTTCTCCTTGCCACCTCTGCTCCTCTGCTTCAGGGTTTACTTGGTTATTAGGACCAAACAAACTGTCCCCATATCACATTGCTATACTCATACATGTATAATTGTGGTTACATGCTTCCACTGAGTCCCTGTACATTGCTCATGGCAGTAGAAAGATAAGCCATGTTCTCCCTTTGTCCTCAAGAACCTCACCTCTGGGGTGGAAAACTGATCAACGAGTTATTATCACACAACTCAAGTATCACAATGTGAGGAAGAAGCAACTCCTTTATTCTTCATCTTCATCTTGACGAAAACATCTTCATGGCTCCACTTACTTTAGTTAGAGAGAGTCTATACCTGGCAGCTGTTACATATGGGAAAGTTGCACAAATCTGTCTAGAGACAACATGAATATTTACAGAAAGAAACAAAGAAAATGTCAGTGGTGGCAGACCAGATCCACAACTGTGGACTCTAAGTAGGGTGGCCTTAGCATTTATTGTTCAACCTTTTACAATACTTCTGAGGATGGAAAGGGGTGGCATTAATAGTTATGCTGGGACAACAGGCATGACACCTGATCCTTCCTATAAAATTGGGACATATGTTCGCACTTGGATGGGATTAAGAGAGTCAAGACTTTTTACATGGAGATAAAGTCTCATGGAAAATCAAGAATATTTACACAACCTTACCATCTTCAGTTTTGTAACAATCCTGAAATAATGTCCATTCATGTCATTTGTACTTTTCCACACACACATGCCTATCTTGAGTTTGCCACGTACACATAGCTTCTGCATTCCAGGTGGGGCTCCCAGTTCCTCACCTGCACCCTAGATTATTTCTGCCCAGGAATTTGTTCTTTTGGGTCCTTTGTCTCTGCAGCCATGCTTTGGAATGACAGCTGCCACACCTCTGTAGAGTGATGGCTGGTGCAGGCCCAGTCACAGCTGCAGAAATAAAGGTAAAAGTGCCTTGGAGCTGGCTGATGGGTAGAGAGCTGAGGCTGAGGCTTTGCTTCTGGTGTGAAGTCCTCCCATATGCTGTGGAATACGATTTAGGGGAGTGATGGGGGAGCCCTGACATGTTCACAACAAGCAGGCTTCATCGGTGCAAAATTTCACTCGGCAGATGAACACAGACAGATGCACATTTCCTTCACCAATGAAATATTAAACATGACAGGTGTGTCGCCCATCAGGAAAGGCTGCATACAGAATGCACGTGTAGCCCACGAGGTCTTCCCTGCCCCCTCCTCCCACTTGGCCAGGTTTTAGGAGACGGTTTTCTTCCTGCAACAACTTCAGGAATTCCATTCCAGAAGTTATGGCCAATGGTATCCTTGGGATGATAACTTAAAGGCTTTGGGCTTTAAATTAAGAATCCATTAAGATAATAAAATGTTTTTTCCGAGTTTATTGTTATTCTTCCTGAGGGATCGTGGGGGAACACAGGATAAAAACTATGGAGAGAAAGATCCCTGTCACTATGGAAACAGATTCATTTATTTTTATGGGCTGACTTCTAATTCCTCTTCCTGGGCAAAGCTCCCACTAACTTCTGATGCTTGGAGATTATGCTCACTTAAAAGATGCTTTGCTAATTAGGGTCGTTTTCCTGTTTATTTGGGGAGTAGAGTGAGTGGTCAGGGAGGAAGGCTCACTAAAGAGCCAAGATATATAAGAGTATCTTCCCAGTGGTTTGACTTCAAACAGAATAGCCAACTGGTTAGAGTAGGGAGACCACATTCAGAATTCACTACCAATATAGGAAAAGACAACTTTTAATAATGACTAGCTTGACATCAACTCTTAAAAAATAGAGAACAGCTTCAACAAGTGTAACTCCTGCATGAAATATGATCTGTTGACCATGTTCAGCCTAGAACCTCATAATATGTACAGATACCATCCCAAAGGGTAGTATTCTTTAGGAACCACAGAATATTTCAAGTCCATTATTTTTAACTTCTCTGTTCTTACTATTTGTAGAGTTTATGCTCTGTAATGGAATGCCAAATTCTATCCCTTACAAGTGATGTTTCTGTGGGTAAGTAACAGTGTCTTACTGCCCCTATTAGCAAGTTCCAGAACAAATGAGGACTGTGATTGATGCCTGCTGTTCTGCTGTGGAACTGTCAGCTGGAGAAGTGTTAGGGATATAAATAGCGCCCTGATGATTTAACTCAATCTGCTTTAAGAGATCATGTGTTGCTGTTACTTTGCATGAAGATGACATCATGCTTGGTTATACAGCGTGCTGTGCAGTCCATCTGTGAGGATGGCCAATCACAGGCCGCGTATCAGAATTTTGTCAAGGCTCTGGAATGCATAGTGCATGTGGCACTGCTAGAAAAATCGGTGGGGCAATCCATTCATCAAGAGTGGCCAAACATCTGCCACTCCCCTTTCAGGCAACTCAGACATGAACCCTCAGTCCTGGAAAGTCATTGGCACAAAACCAGAGAAATTGTGATTCGGCAAGTTGGGGCCCAGGTCAAGTGCAATGCAGTGTGTTTGTGCATGTGAGTGGGTGTGGGTGTACAAAGAAGGCCATAGGTGTGGGGAAAGGTTCCCCTGGATGTGGCAAAAGTCTCCCCAGACTGGGTTCCCTACCTCAATTCTAATATAGAGATAGAACTATTTTATTAATTGGTTTAAAAATGTTCAAATGTTGTTTCAGATTGCCAAATATTTGGTATCAGGAGACATATGGATGTTTGACCATCTTCTGTCTCACATAGGTGCTGTTCTTCACCTGTTCCATGGTTTCAGGTTTACACCTGTTTGCTGCCTCCTATCCAAAGGAATCTAAGTGATATTGAAAGCAGAACACAGAGGTGGGTAAAAATATGTGTGGGAGAAGACTAAATAAATAACCTTGGATGCAAGAGTACATGATATAATGTTGTACATTGCAAGGTCACATTTTCCAAAGTAGGGGAGACAGTGGTAAAAGCACTGGCATCCCTCAGTATTAGAAACAAAAGCCAGCAGATACCCGTATAATAAAAATATGGAGCAATCATTCACTAAAATCTTCAAGTCAATAACCATAGGTCTTGCCCTCAATGACTTTATAGTCCTGTGAAGGATAAAGACACAAAAGCAATGAATCATTGGCAAGAGGAAGGGGGAGGAGGGACTTAAGATGATGCTAAGATTCCTGCTGAACTGAGTAGCTCTAAGATGATGCTAAGATTCCTGCTTACTGACCAGCAAGAAACATGGAGGGATGAGCACACCTGCCCACATCTCACTGAGTGTTCAGCAATTTGATCAAAAAACGGCATGACCTTTGTGCCAACTCTCCCTATTCATCTGATCTCACTCTGAGTAACTTTTGTTTTGTTTTTCTGGAAGAAAAAAGTCCTCAAAGGGAAACGTTTTGCTGATTTGGAAGAGGTGAAACAAAAAAACAGTAGAAGCACTAAAAGGCATCACAATTGACAAGTTCAGAAACTATTTTGAGCAATGGAAAAAGCATTTCAATAGGTGTATTGCATCAACAGAGAGCACTTTGAAGGTGACTGAAGTTCAAATGTATAACAATAAATATACAATATTTTATAAATAAGTTTCAGGTTTTTTGTGGGTCCTCCTTCATACTCACAGAGGTTTTTTGCATTATTTTTGTTTTCACAATAATGGATAATAAACATATTAATCTGCAAGCTACTTTTTCATTAAGAATATATCATAGTTATGTTTTCACATCAAAAAGTTACAGAATGTCCACAATGCATTGTTATGTATTTTACTCTGATGGCCATTCAGGTTGTTTCAAGTTTTTTCCTGCCACTACAAACAATAAACATCCATATTTCCTTATCCCAGAGAGATGCTTTGATTTCAATAAGACAGAATCTAAAAGTGGGATTGCTGGGCTGAAATGTATGTATGTACTTTTAATTGTAACCAAGCCTTCCAGATTTCTTTCCAAAGACGGTGAAGCAATTCAAGTGATAAACAGAAATTCTTACTAATGATGAACCACTGTGCGACGTGAGGGCCTGGGCAGAGCTGGGGAAGGAAGGGGATGGTATTTGGTTTGATTTTCAACTGGTTGAGTCTAAAATGCCGGTTGGATGTTGGTAGGGTGATTCCCGCAGTCAGTGAGCTGTTCTGCTCCAGCACTAACACATCTAAGAGTGAGGATGCAGGTGTGAATGGGACAGCTCTGGGGAAGAGGATGGGGCAGAGAGGGTGTGACCCTGAGGCAGCTCTCCCATCACGGAGCTGAGTGGAAAAGCTAGATATTAGCAAAGGAGGCTATGAAGTGTCGTAGAGGCAAGAGGGAAGCAGGAAGAGCACAGACTACAGAAACAAGAGGAAGTGCCAGTCCAAAAAAACGGGCATGGGCTACGGTGTCAGGCAGAGGGCGAAACATTGAATCACAGTGACCTGGACATTGCTATTAAGTTTACAGTTAGGGCCTACAAATGGGCATTCCAACCTCATGTTTTTAAAAAAAGTCATCTGTGTCAGCTCTAAGGAATAGAGTGACATCAATATGTTACATATACCTCAACCCTGGGCATCATGGCTATTAGGGTTATACACCCCACCCCACAGAAAGTTCTTCATTCAGCAAAGCCACAAACGAGCTGGAAAATGGTCCTGTTGGAGTTTTATCTCCTTTCCCCTCCCCCTGCCCACCTTGTGAAAGAAGTGCTGGCAATCACAGAATAAAAGGTCCTAAATCATTCACTGGGCAGAAAAACAGCCTGTAAATTACCAAAAGCAGATGACATCCCTGCTGACAGCATACAGGCTATGAAGCCAAAATCTCACTCTCATCAGCTCTCTCTGAACAATGGAAATGAAGTCCTCACCCACCTGCCATCAGGAGTCTCCTGATGACAACCTCTGAATAGGCAACGACATGCATCATATACCTCATGACTTCGTCCTATGTTTGCAGAGGGGACCCAGGACAGGAAGTGATTCTGTCATAACTGGGCACACTAGTACACACACTCAACATAATTACCTTCTGGGGACACTGGCAGTCGCCCCTCTCTGCCTGCTCATTTCTCTCAGTCAGGGATAACCCACTCCGGGTGATGAGGCAGCGTGTGTAAGGAAACAGGAGGAAAACAGTCATTTCAGACTATGACTGGGCCATGTCCTTGTTGGCTTAGAAGGAAAGCTAGTTCTTCAACTCTGACCCCATGGAGTCAGGCGGACACACAGGTATTGAATGCTGCTCCTCAGACAGGTTTTCAGGAGGACAGTGCTTGCACAACAGTGATAAAAGCCACCCCGGGAATTGCAAATTCGATTTGACTTACAGCAGTCATGCTTGCCTCTGGAGACTGAGAGGATTTGAGCTTCAGGGAAAAAAAAAAAAAAACACCCAACTCTTCGCACTGCCTGAAAATTAGTATGGATTGACAAAATGAAATAGCACAGCAGACCGGCAGAGAGACGATAATTGCAGTCGGACGACCAGGGCTGGTCTAGCCCAGAGGAGGAAATTATCATTTTGATTACGTTCAGGAGAATCTATTTATGAGTACAGGTTTTCTAGTTGAGGCTGGCTGAATATTTTTCTGGCTATAAAACACAACATTTGGATACAAATAAAGTTAGGTAAATTCTTTGACCCAGAATAATTCCGATCATTTCTGCTTGATGGAGAGCAGCCTTAAATGCGGAGAAAGGCTTTCCATTTATACCACAGATTGTTTACACCTGCAGCTCAGCAGAGGTTTTTGTGTATTTGTTTGTTTGTTCATTTGTTTTGGGGGTTTTTTAGCCCATTTTTGGGCAAAGAAATGCAGTGTCTGTCTCTCGCCACACCCGCCCGCCATGCCTACTTCCTCTTGCTCATGCTTCTTCAGCTCCTTGGTCCACCCCAGATGACAGAGGACACAGCTTCTGTGAGAATGAGGAAGCAAAAGAACAGTGTAGAGGAGCTGGTATGCAACAAAGGTGGAAACAGGTTGGACTCGGACATTCAGACAGACCTGAGTTCAAATTACAGCTCAGACATGATGAAGTGCATGACCTTGGGCAGGTTACGTAAGTTTTGTTTCCTCATATGCAAAATAGGGAGAAGAATGTTAACTTTTAAAATCGCAGTAAAAATTAGAGAAAAAAATAAATGCGCAAATAAGTGGACCAAGACATGTGTGTGTCCCCAGGAGGCTGTAGGCACCAGGACAATGTGACCATCATGTGGAGGATCTGCACAATTTTATAAGAAATCTGCCTGGGTTGTTGACTTTGAAGGAATAAACTAGCTTTCTTTAATGTGAAATGCCAAAAAGCATTCCTCGATAAATGTTTTTCTCTATTGTTTTTCTCACAAAACCCAATTTTCCAATCAAGTAAACTGGAGGGTTTGGGGGGATAGGGACCCCACTGGACCCAGGGGTTATTGCATTATTCTAGGTCATTTGAGTTCTACTGTATTAAGGTTAGAAAAAAGTTAACGAATCAGAAAGCCATTTTTAATTTCCTATGTGGTCCAGGGAGTCCACATCACCACAGTTTGCCCCACTAGTATCATATGTCCTGCCACAGGACCACAGATTCCCTGCCTGCTTTCTCAAGAAAACCCCTGCCTTCCTTCCCCACGAGTGCTGGGCTCCCCATCCAGGCTTTGCTCAAACTCCCCACTTAGAGCTGGCCCAGCAGAGGGCCCTGGTCAAGAAGGCTAGTTGTGACAGGAGGGCTGTGGATAGGGGGAAGAACCACATGAATCACCCTTGAAAAGGGCAGAGTCAGAGAGGTGAGACCAGTCAGTTTTCCCCATATCCACGACATCTATGTAGAGCCTGACCTGTCCCAGGCCCACAGTGAGGCCCCGGGGACACAGTACCCAACAAGTCACCATGCCTCAGTGTCCTGTTAAAAAGTACAGACCCACAAACGGTACTTACAACACTGTCATTATTCCTCGTAGTTGACAAAATCAGGGGTTCACAGAGGCAATCTCCTGACCCAAACTGGGTTCCCCCAGGAGGTAAGGTTGACAACACAGGAGGAATCAGCCAGGCAAAAGAGACTGGGGTGAGAACAGGGAGGAAGAAGAAGCAGAACGTGGGGTGAGCAAGCTGGCTGGATCCGTCAGCCAAGGGACCATAGCTGGGAGGCAGCACAGCAGACCTGAGGAAATGGCTTTGCAACTAGACAGAGCTGGGATCAGACTCCAGACCTATAAGCTCCTCAGCCCCTCTGCATGACTCTGAGCAAGTTATTTAACCCCGCAAAACCTTAGATTTGCCCCTGTGACGGTTACAATAATGTCCTCTTGTTGGGATTAACTGTGAGGACAAAAAGGAAATGATGCATAATGAACATCCAGCATCTTCCCTGCTACCAAATAAACACTCAGCAAATGTGAGTTGTTGTTATTAATAAGAATAACAAGACAAACATTAGGTTCAGCTCTGGCAGGAATGAGGCTGTGGGGAAAGATGGGGCTGACCTTGGCTGAATGGAGATCACTAGGGAATTAGGAAGGAAAAGGAGCATCATAGGCCCAGGTGACACCATAGCTGTATCGGGCCAGTCTGTGACTCCTCTTTGCTGGTGATCAGACACAGGACAATAATAGACATGTACGCATCAGTCCACTCAGAAAGGTAAATGGACCACGGTTTCTCAAACGCAGGGGCCCCCATTCACATTCTGGGTGGGAAAATTCTTTCTGTTGTGCAGCATGTCACTGCAAGTCACTTGTCATCTGTTGCCAGTCCACTATGTTCCAGGGAGTCCCTCAGTCTTGGTGACAGCAACACTTTCCTAAACACCCTCCAGGAGTAATAGTTCTTGTCATTAGGAACAAGGACACCAGCGACACTCACTTATTAACACAACATATTGGATTTGAAAGCATCTCTTATTCAAGGAAGCTTGGAGACTCTTGGCCTAGCAGAAGACTTAGAGAGGGATTCAGAACTTTGAAGTCGTAGGCTTCAGTGAGCATCCAAAACACATCCACTTGCAAATTCAAATGGATAAATACATGGTTCTCCAAAGAAACATCCAAACTGAATAAATAATACTCGTATTTCTTGTACATTGCTATCCTACATTCGTCCATCAAGAAGAAGGAAACTCAGTAAGGACAGCAAGTTCTCATTTCTGGTTCAGAAATAGACCAACTCTACGTCTCTGGCATGAGCACACAGAAAACAAAGCAGATGTTGGTACAAATTACAGATGTTTTTCAGAAATGTTAGGAAATTAATTTCTCATTCTACTTTAAAAAGCTATTCAGACCTAGGTTCAGAGAAAGCAAAAGTGGAAGGTCATTCCTTATAACAACTCACAAAAGTGATTCAAGTTTGATCAGATTTTGTTCGTTCACTGCTCTTCCTGGGCTCACTGAAATTCCATTTCCCATATGTCCACCCCGCTCCTCCCTAAGAGGGAATGAAGAAACAGCAGACGCCATTATGGAGAACTACTGAGGCCCCAGGCAAGGGCAGGGGTGGCTGGGCAGCAAGTGTCACTCCAGAATCCCTTTCTACAGCCCTCTTTGGGTCCCAATCACCCTCTGCTCTGTCAGGCCTTCATCTTTGGACCGTTTGCATCTGGAGACCTGGATGCTTTGGGCCCCGAGGATGCAGATGATGTCAGTTGTCGCCACCTCCCACACTCTGAGACAGAATATGGCGAAAAGTGGCCCCATACACTGCTTTCCTTGCAACGGTTATGGCTCTGACCAGCAGCTGCTCATCCTTTCCAGCTTCTGCTCCTCGTCCTTCAGCGGAACAAATGAGCATGAGGCCGGAGGAAGGACAATCCAGCCTCCTGCTCCTGAACCACTCAGCTACGTGAGCTTTGCTGTTCAAAGGATTGCTGTGTTTTACCTTCAGGGCTGAGAAACACTGCACATTTTGAAAAGGATTTTGAAGGGAAGATAAACAAGGCTGCTAGAGTTGTATCCAAAATCCACAGTGATGGACATAAAGGGAGAATTAGGCATGGTTACCTAGCCACACAAAGCCTACTATCAGTGATGCATTAAGGAGAGAATGCCGGGGGAAAGGGATGTCGGGAGCACGTGTGGCAGTCAGCCGTGTGGACAGACACTGCTGGAACCTCCAGCCAAGTCTCTGTGGTTTGCTTGCTTTCTTTTATTTATCAGACAAGTAAAAAAAAAAATTGACAACATTTTTTTACCATCATTTGTCCAATGAGAAATACAGAATCGAGGCTAAATCAGATCACTCAATTTTTTAAAAGGTAAGGGTGGAAGATAATTTAAAATACTTTAATGGCATAAAATAAATCTTACAAAGGACAATAGATTTCCTGAACTTGAATTATTTTCTCATTTAAAAAATAAGACAGTATAAAACTAGACAGATAAATTCTTGACAAGAGCGCCAAGATAGTTCAATAGGAGAAAGAATCGTGTTTTTCTTTTTAAACACACGGTGCATATCTATATGTAAAAGAATGAAGTAGGGACCTTTCATCACATGATAGACAAAAATTAACTCCACATAAATCATAGATCTAAATGTAAGAACTAAAACCATAAAACTTTAGAAGAAAGTACAGAAATAACTCTTCATTGACCTTGGGTTAAGCCATGTCTTCTTAGATACAACACCAAACACACAAATAACAAAAGAAGAAAAAAGTAAGTTCGATTGCTTCAAAATTTAAAAATTATTGTGTTTCAAAGGACACCATCAAGAAAATATAAGATGACCCCAAAATGGGAAAAATATTTGTGCATTCCATATCTGATAACAGATCTGCATCCAGAGTACATAAACAACTCTTACAATCAATAATAAAAAACCAGATGGCCTGACTTTAAAACTGGTCTTAGGAGTTGAATAAACACTTCTCCCATGGAGATTTATTAATGGCCGATAAGGACACGAAAAGATGCTCCCTGTTATTAGTTGTTAGAAAAATTGAGAATCAAAACCACAGTAAGGTATCACATCACATCCATGAAGGGGCTATAACAAAAAGCACAGATAATAATAAATGTTAGCAAGGGTGTGAAGACACTGAAAGCATCATTCATCAGGAGAAGAACGTAAAGTAGTACAGATACCGTGGAAAACAAGACATTATCACAGGGTCACCAGATGACTCAGAAGCTCCGCTTGTAGGGAAACAAAAACAAATTTCCATGACAAAACTTCAATGTGGCGGGCAGAGAGCTATTTAAAAAAAATAAATAATTACTTCATTAATTTTAAAATGGACAAATTCCACACAAAAACTTATACACAAAAGCTCATAGTAATATTATTTGTAAGAGCTAAAAAGTGGAGACCGCCCATCAGTTTGGGAATGGATAAATAAAATGTGGTCTATCCATTCACTGGAATACTGCTCAATCATAAAAGCAAAGACAGTCCTGATACACGCTCTAACATGCATGAACCTTACAAACAGTATGCTAAGTGAAAGAAGTCAGATACAAAGGTCACATCTGCATGATACTATTTATACAAAATGTCCAGAACAGGCAAATCCATAGACAGAAAGAAGATGAGTGTTTTCTTATGGCTGGAGTGGAGAAAGACTAGGGGAAATGAGAAGTGATTGGTAATGGGTCCTAGGTCTTGGAAATATGTGCAAACTTGAAGAAACCTGTTGCAAATTTATACTGGGAGAGCATGCAGGCTGGCGGTATACACACTTGTTGTTTTAAAGGGACTGCCAATGTCTATCACTGCCTAAGGCTCATGGGCCACCCCTCTGTCACCCTCCATTCCTGGCAGAGACTAGGTATGCATGCATTCTGGGTTAGGATCAGGCATGTGGGCCCTGGCATCTAAGAACAGGGCATGGCGATCACTATTTCTATTCCAGACTAGCAGCACCATGTGTGTTTGGTGGGTGAAAGCAGGGGGGTGAGAAGGGGATGGGCTGGGGAGTGAGGAGGAGGGAGGGAAGGTGAGTATCTCACCCACCTGGCTCTGAGTACCCAGCATGTCCATGTTTGGAGGTTGCCATCCCTCTGGGGCCACCAGTTATTGTGGGTTGGGGCAGCAGACCCATGGGAAGGACAGATTGACAAATCCTTCCCCCACCTCCCAACCCTCTCCAGGGCCTAGCCTGTGGAGGGGTGTGGCATCTGGAAGAAGGGGAACCTGACAACAGGGGGGCTGAGTTGCAGGGTGGGATGCCTGGGAGGGTCCGCATTTGCCCTTCATTCACACACCCAAGGGATTGGGACATAGAAAGAAAAAGTTTTGTTTGTGTTTAATTTCTTTTTTTCTCCATTTTTATTTTAGATTCGGGGGTACACGTGCATGTTTGTTACATGGACATATTGAGTAGTGGTGGGGATTGGGTCTCAGGGGCCCATTCCCCAGATGGTGAGCACTGTACCCCATAGATAACTTCTGAACCCTAACCCCTTGCCCCACCCCTGATTATTGATGTCCCCAGTGTCTGTTATTTCCATCTTTGTGGCCAGTTAGCTCCCACATAGGGGTGAGAACAGGCAGTGTTTAGTTTTCTGTTTCTGAGTCAGTTCACTTAGGATGATGATCTCCAGCTCCATCCATAGTTGCTGCAAGGACAGGATTTCATTCTTTTTTTTTTATGGCTGTGTAGTATTAAAGTTTTAAACATTTAAAATATTGATACCTCTACTGACATTTTTTTTTCCTGTTCCTTGACTATGGGGCCCTTGCATTTTCATTTTGTACTAGGCTTAGCAAATTATGTAGCTGGTATTGCTCAGGAAAGTACAGTTTTGCAGTTTACGCACTGCACACCTCCAGGAAGCATCACAGATCATGGTGTGGACAGTGTCTGAAGTTGCCTACTGAGCAACAGGAACAGCCATAGACAACAGCCCTGCCTCAGTGACTCCATGTCTGGGTTAACTCGGGTTCTCCAGCGAAACTCTAGCTTGGAAACTCAGAAGTCTGGGGACTTCTTTCATTTTGAAGTCTAGTCCTAGTGTGGACTCACATATTCTAAAGGGAAATAGAAGGATTGGGTAATGAATGATCTTGGACAAGGCATGACATTGGAGGGTTTCCTGGAGTATAGTGAAGAGTTTCTGTCGTCTCACCTCTTTCTCCCATTTTTTATACATGGCACCACCATTGTCCTGGATCCTCCTTTGTTCCCTAAACACCAATAATATTAATTATATATATGAAACATACAAATAACACATTTAGTGCTTTGACACTATGTGTGCAGCAGTGGTTAACAGCAGGAACATAAGCCAGATAACCTTGGCCCATTGTAGACCAGTTGTGAGACCCTGAGAAAACTACTCAACTCAATTTCTTTATCTATGAAATGAGGATAGCTGGAGCTCCAAACTAATGAGTTTGTGGTGATTAGATGAGTTCATATATATAAAACACTGAGAGGAGCAACTGGCACATGAGCAGCACTGTATATGTGCTTCCTTTTATTCATTCTCAAAACTCTTGATCATTAAGCATTTTATTTGGCAAACGTTTAAGGGGCAAGTGTTATGTACCAAGCACGATCGCAGGAGCCCTGTGAGGTAGGAAACACCATTTCCATTTTACAGATGGGTAAATTTGTGTTTGGAGAGATCACTCCCTTAGTCCAAGCCCACAATTACCAAGGGGCTGAGCTGGGTTTAGATTACTGATCTGTCTCCAAAGTGGATGCTCTTAACCAGTCAGCTTTTAAAATTCCCCATAAGAATGAAAGCATAGAATGAGCACATGCTCCCTGCCAGATACATTGTACATGTGACCTCACTAGTTCTTCACCATACCTCTGCAATGTTGGTATTATCATCTCTATTTCTACAGTGGAGGTACATTTAATGGGAGGTGTTAAAGTACTTGCCCAGGTCACAATGCAGGAAATTGGGCAGAGCCAGATTTGAACTCAGGTCCATCCACCTCCAGAATTCCCATTCTTTCTGCTAAATCTTGCTGTCCCTGGCCAGGTTCTTGGGATAATTCTTTCATGTAACTCCGGGATCTGCCCCCATACTCCCTTTACCATGGATGTAATGCTGTCCCAGGCCCTGGAACTCACACCAGGATTTCCCTAAGGGTTTCTGGTCCTGCCTGTTTCTATGAGCATCACCCTCACTCCAATCCATGTTAAATCCCCAGCTCCCTCTCTCTTTCTAACAGACCATTTCCACTCGATTTCTCCATCACTTAAGAACATGCAGCGCCCATGGAACCAAATCTGAATTCCTTGGCTTGGAACCTGTGGGTCCTCATAATATACCCTCTAAATTGGTTGTACACTTAACTCACCTGGGGGAACTTTTAAAAATCCCATTACCAGGTCACACTTCAGATCAATTCAGTTAGAATCTCTAGGGATGGGACCCAAGCATCAGGACTTTTACATCTCCCTTAGTGATTCCAACGTGCAGTCAAGATTGAGAAGCATCCAAATAAATCAACTGGCTCAACAACTGAAACCTCCCTCCTAATTCCTAGGCTAATCTCTTCACTGCCTTTCCTATCTGCCACTTCTCCCACAACTGTAATTCTACTTCTAAGATTTTCTCACAGAGAATGGCTTCTCCTTTCCACTGATAGCACCTGTCTTCCAACCTGTCAGACTTTGCCCCATCTCCACGTACTCCAGGAAGACTTCCCTAAACATGCTGACCTTGGAACAACCCTAGATTTAAATGTGCACTTACAGTCCAGACCACTTGGGTCAAGCACATGATAAAACAGTATCTTGATTTCTAACTCCTTTACAGGCATTGGTCTACAATCCCTCCAACTGTATAAAATATTAGTTCCACCATCTTTTCCTGTAATGCTTTGTTAATTTGTCAGTGTTCCTTTTTCTGACATCTCAGAACCTGGCATCCTCTAAGACTTAATTTGTACAGTGCTTCCTCTCTCTAGAATCTCATCTACTCACTCTCAGTCTGGTGCCTCCAGCCTTTCTGCCACTACTCTTCATTCCTCCAATGGACCCTTCATTTTCACTCCTCTGTGTCCTTGCCTTTTCCCAGGATTATTTACCCTCTGATCTGGCAAAATTCTCCTCTCTTCGTCTCTCAAATCTTCCTTCTTTCTCACCTCACCTATGATTCTTCCCCTGTCGAGCAGAGCTTATGGTGTCTTATTTCATGTTCCTATTGTGCATTATTTATACCAGTCATTTAAAGCTTATCATAGTGTATTAGAGTTGGTAGGCCTCTGCTGATTTTAAGTAAAAGCCATGATAAATGTGCATGTTAGAAAACAGCAGATCGCCAGGCTCAGTGGCTCAGTCTATAATCCCAGCAATTTGGGAGGCCAAGAAGAATGGATTGCCAGAGCCTGTGGATTTGAGACCAGCCTGGGCAACTTGGCGAGACCTCGTCTCTACAATAAATCAAAAAATTAGCCGTGCGTGGTAGCACGCACCTATAGTTCCAGCTACTTGGAAGGCTGAGGAGGAAGGATTGCTGGAGCCCAGCAGGTCAACGCTGGGGTGGCTGAGTGACGTAGTAAGACTCCAACTCAAAACAAACAAACAAGCAAAGCAAATCTTTCACACATAAAGCAAAACTATTTTTTATTTTAAAGATGTGGAGTACAATTCACATCTGTGAAATGTGGATTAGGTATACAAGTGGTCATCGTACAGGTAAAGTTTGGGCCTCACTTTGGTCCCCACTTTGCCTAGTTTGAGATCAGAAACTTTATTAATGTTATGTGCCACCACCCCCACCCCCCGGCAGTTTCCAGCTACTGTCAATCCCTTTCTTACAGTATTATGGTAAATGTTCAGGATCTGCTTATGAGTGAGAACATGTGGTACTCAGTTCTTTGTTTCTGTGATAAATCACTGAGTATTATAGACTCTAAATACATCCAGGTTGCTGCGACATCCATAATTTTGTTTTTCTTTATGGCTGCACAATATTCCATCATGTATATGTACCACATTTTAAAAATCTAGTCCAGACACATGAAAAAATGTTCAGCTTCACTAATCATCAAAGCAAAACTTCTGACGTGTGTTTTCCTTTCGGTCCCAGCAACAAAGTGTTGTTGATGGAAAATACCATTTTCATGGCTTCTAACATCACTGGATATGGGGGCTAGCCTTTGGAAGGCCCTGGCCCAGGCCACCTATTATTTTGTGTGCATGTTGTATGTGTAGGTATGCACTGACTTCCTTTCAAAAAGCCACACAAAAGAAACTTGTAGAAAGGCAAGATGTGCAAAGTGTATCCCTCTCTTTGAAGTCCATCACTGATCAGAGATACAAAGACCTTTGCACTGAAGGAAGAGACTTGAAAGCATGATGCCTTAGGCAGGCCCACATAGTCACAGTTTCTTTTTTTAAAAATTCCAGATTCAAAATAACTTTACAATGGTCCATTTTTAAAAGTCACTTAGAGCAGCTGTGACAAATAAGAATTCCACACTCAGGAGGATCTTATCAATATGGGATCTGGATCTTGCCTCCGAGAAATATGATCTTTTTATAGAAGACTAAGAAGTTAATTGCACAGTTCAAAATCAAATTGAGGCATGGTTGCCGCTAGAAAAGTTGACAAGCTGAGTTTTTTTATCTTAAAATTGCCATTCGCCCATCTCCATACTAGCAGATTATAAAAAGGATGATGGGCAGAGAGGAGGAAGCATAGAGCATGAGACTATAATTCGGTTGAGAATCTCCTGATCAAGAATTCAACATTATATGAAAACCTTATCAATTCCCCCTTTGTAACTGAAACCTCATTTTCCAGTTTCATATTCTAAAGTCCCTTTAAAAGATCCCAGACCAAATTCCAAGTTCCCCTTAAATTCCCATTTCAACGTTTGATATCAAAGGACTAGCATGCAGATATTACAAAAGATTGCAAATCATTCCCATCTCAGCACAATGAACCTTTCCCCCACTCCAGCCAAATTGCATTAAAATTAAAACCCAGGTTTAGTCCAAATAAAAACACACACCAGGTGATTTGTCATAACTTGTCTATAATATTTCTTCAGCTCTCATCAAGTTTCTGCACACTGACAAATCTCCAATGATAAAGTTGCATGCATATGAAATGAGGTAGAGGTCAATGGAACCAGGCTGGAAGATGAGAAGTGGAGGGTGGGACTCCTGCAAGAGTCCCATTTGGATTTGTTTTGGAAAATGAATGTAGCTTAAATAGCTAGAGAGGAGAAAGTGATTCCAGATAGGAAGCATGGACACACAAAGGTTCAACATAAGTGAAAGAAACAAATCACTACCTGACAAGCAAAGTTGGTTTCCTATTTTTATGGACTGAATTGTGTCTCCTCTCAAAATTCACATTTTGAAGTGCTAAGCCTTAGTACCTCAGAATGTGAATGTATGTGAAGACTTTGTCCTTAAGTTCAAATGGGCCATTACGGTGATCCAATCCAATTGGAATTCTTATAAAAAGACACCAGGGATTTACACACATGAAGATAAGGCCATGTGAAGATGCAATGAAAGAACACCAACAAGCCAAAAAGAGAAGTCTTAGAAGAAAGCAATCCTACTGACTGATCTTGGACTTCCAGCCTCCAGAACCGTAAGAAAATAAATTTTTGTAGTCTAAGCCATTTAGTCTGTGATATTTTGTTATAGCAGCCATAGTTAACTAATACACCTACCAAACAATCATTCCCACCTCCTTCCATGGAGTCTCCCAGTTGCCTTTGAATTTAGAGCATAGACTACTAAATCTATCCCAGCCCAGAAGAACAAGTCTACTGAGGGACCCTGGGAAAGATTTCCCTTTATTATAAACAAGGAGAGACACATGGGAGACCATCATGGCTAGAACTAGGTCCCTGTCCTGAAAGGGTAAAATCCCTGGCATTGAGACAGCTACTTCATACTGTGCAGGACACAAGATGATGACAGAGAAGCTGCCAGCACCCTTCACAATATTGGCCCTATGACTTCCATCCTGGGATTCTTCTCATGGGAGACAATGGTTCCCATTGTCTAAGCCCAGTTTAGATGAATTTATTACCTGCCAGTCCAGTAATGAGAATGGCCTGGCTAGTGGAAGAGATTAAATCCCAGAAACCAAAGAGACCTGGGTTCTGGAAAACAGTCTGAATGTTTTATATGTAGTAATATGGTCATGTGGGTCAGAGACAGAAGGTTAGAGATCAATTCTGGGTTTCTAAACGGAAGTTCATGAGAATGAACAAACCTCTGAGAAGTATGCCATACTCTGAGAAGTATGGCAACTTTCTCTTCTGGATAAGACAATTGATTCATTTGGTTAAACCCACCACTTTAATTCAGTGAGGATTCAGCCTGTTAGAAGGAGGCATGTTCTCTAAGACTGATGAGAGTGAAACTGGATATGGGTAGCCATCGAAGAGAGACTTGATGGGCCAGCAGGGTGAATATTAATATCTGATGTTAAAGTAGTCATAACCACTGTTTATATCAGGCCTCAGAGCATTGAAACTAGTGCTAGAAATACATTTTTTGTGGACTGTTGCTATCTGGTACTAATTTTATAATAATTCAAGTAAAAGTTTTTTGACCTGTGAAATCTTGTGAACTGCTCACAAGCTTTGCAGTGGTCACCTGGGACCTGATATCTGAACCCAAATATACCACTAAGCAAATGCCATTAGACAAATCACTGGACTTCTCTGACTGCCAGTGACTTCAGTAAGAGAAGGAGATTTGACTCCAACAGTGACCTTTCTTCCCCACCACCCCCTCAACAGGGGAACTTTTTGTTGTTGAGATAAATCATATTCAAACTTCCAATAGCTAATAATAAAAATGGTACTATAAATAATTCACAATTATTACATAATGAGAGGCTTTTGCTAAGTATTCTAGGTGAATTATTCATACTTAATTCTTAATACTATAAAAAGGAAAGCTTAGTGCCATTTGTTTCACAGATGAGGGGATTGAGGCACAGAGAAGTTAAGAAACTTGCCCAAGGCCACAGAGCTGATAGATAGCATATAGCCTGATTCCCCTATCTCAAAACAGAAGTCCTGTTTAAGGTGTGTGCGTGTGTGTGTGTGTGTGTGTGTGTGTGTGTGTGTGTTTGTATGTTGTATTGGGGGGGAGAGGATGTGAGGTTGTTTAGTCAACAGAGTCCAGAAAATTGGGCCTTCCCTTCAGGAGCCTTGATAGCACCTTCCAGGGAGCCAGGGATACACAGAATGAAAAACCATGAATCAATAAGATCTTCAAAGCAATAAGATCTTCTTAACAGGTTAGGCAGAAGAGAGGGTATCTGAGTGGGTTTTGTGAAGTCAGAGGAGATGTAATACAGTTTAAAAACAAAGCAGTATTTTCTCATTGTTTTTATTTGTTTTTAGTTACAGTCTTGAATTTATTTTGAATTTCGATTAGCAATAATACATTAATAATCATAGGAGGATCGCATACATCTATATAAAGAAGCATGAGCTGTAAAAATGTTGAGAGACACTGTGTAGGTTGCTCTTTAGAGCTATGAATTTTGATTTCCCAGGCTCTCCCATCTGATTATCTTCTACTCATTTTCATTGCTCCTTGTTCAACTTCCTCACCTTGTGACAGGTAACTCAGGTTACACCCCTAATTTAGATCAGCCAATAAGAAATGGGCACCCACATGAAACATCAACCACTGATTCCATGAGGATAATAATCATCATAAGAGCTGACATCTATTGTTCCTTACTATATGGCAGAAACTACATATAAACTGATTTAATTCACACAGAGTTCCAAGCATCTACTACGTGCTGGGTAGTGTCTCTTTTAGGGGTCTTTCCTGAATTCCTGGCCTGAGAAAAGCACCTACCCCCCACCCAGGGGGCCACTGCACTGAGTACACATCTCTAATAAAGCATGTAGCTAATAATACCAATTTATCTGACTCACGCCTGCCTCTCTGGGTAGCACATAAGCTCCTGGAGGGTAGGAACTCTGCCCTACACAACTCTGTTTCTCGAACACTAACCGTAGAGGTTAGCATATAGTAGGTACTTAATAAATATTTGCTCAACATTGGCAGAAGCTTTCAATTAGCTACCCTAAATGCATCCCAAGCCATCTGATGTTGGTTAACTCCAATCTAGAGACTTTAAAAAACTAGGTATTTTTGCAGTTTGCTGGAGAGATTCTAGGGGGAAAAAATTCTTCTTCCTGACATTATAAAGCTATTTGACAAGAAAGCTCTGTGGAAATCTGATGCTTAGAGCTAGTGCAACCATTTTGGGACAGTGAAGGAAAGACCAAGAGAAGTGCAGGCACCCAGAAAAAGATACCTGATGTCTTTGAGCCACTATGTCCTTCCTACAATCACCTCTCTGAAAGACTACCTGCTATGTAAGACAAATTCCATTTGTTAAAACCACTGTGAGATTTCCAGTTACTTACAACTTAAAGGATTTCTTTTTATACGTGAACATTTTGAAATCAATACAACCCGGTCCTTAACCCTTAAAAAAGACCTCAGAGATATAGAATTGCCAGATCAAGCATAGGACTACAGACTAAATACAGGACTTTTCAAAAACACTGTGTTATTTTTTAGCACAACCGTGTCCATTCAATAATTGGGGTATATTTATAAAAAATACTTGTGGTTTAGAAATACTTGTGGTTTACCTGAAATTTAAATTTAATTGGTTGTCCTCTATTTGCTTGTACTAAATCTGTAACTCTTCATAAATAGGAAAAAGAAAACAACAACAACCTTCTAAGAGAAGCAGAAGAGGTGCTTTAATCAGAACATCCGACTTAGCAAACAAAACTGCTCCCCAGATGAGATAACAGCAATAACAACAACCTAAATTGTATAGCCCTTGAAGTTTGCGAGAACTTTCGCAGACATGACTCACTCAGTAAACAGTTGCTGGGCTTATGCTATATAAGAAAACACTTAATTTTAACAAGCTATTTGCCCAAGGTGGTACAGATGCCAAGCACAGGATTTGAGACCTGAATTCTTCTTTTTAGGTTTCTGGTTTAGTGGTGGTTCTTTTTAGTAGAGGGTCTAAAACTTTGACATGCAACAGAATCACCAGTAGGCCTTGTTAAAAACACAAGCTGTTGCATCTTAAACCAGCAGTAGCCTGAGTTGGGGCCCAACAATACGCATTTCTTATAAATTCCAGGTGAGACAGATGCTGCTGATTCTGCAGTTGCCCTTTCTGGAAACCAATGCTCCATATTATACCAAGGCAGCTCTTCCCTAGCAAGACGGAATCAACACCCACCCACCCTCTTTCCAAGAAGAGAAAAACCTGGGTGTTATATATCAAAGCCAAGGGCCTTCTGATAACATATGACTTGCCAAAACAAATAGCCAAACCCTCTTTCTGAGTTTGGAGCTTGGAAGTTAAAATGCACAGATGAGAAAGCTCTTTAAAATGAATGCGGAACCATTGACTTCACCCTCTTGAACATGTTGGTTTCTATTCACAAGTGTAGATGCTGGCTAAATGGGGTGGGGTTTAACTAATGTGTGGTAGACGAGGGTGGAATTTGTGTGCATGTGTGTCTGTGTGTGAGTACAGCACTTCTGGAGGGTAGGCTCCAAGAAACTTAAGGCTCCCGACAAGACTGCCCAGGCGCCTGGAGGTCAGAATTCCCACGACTTACATCTCTACCATCATGTCTCCTTCAGGCCATGAAACTTGATCTTTCAAATGAAAAACCAGGAGATGGCCTTCCTTTGTCCCCAGTCATCACATTCGTGCTCTCTCCCCACTTCCTTGCCTCCTGCAGGCACCCACAGCAACCACCTACCAGACAGGAGAGGAAAACAGAAGCCAAGGGGAGCAGCCCACTGTGAGCGTCATGTGAGGGCCCCCAAACCGTGGGCAGGCATGGGGGGAGAAGGGAGGAGAGGAAGCTATTTATTCTGTGTCACTGACTGGTAATTTCACTGTCTACATAAACAGGAGCTGAGAGCATTAAAAACAAATGCAATTCTACTACATTCATGCTCCTATGCTTGGGTCCTGCCCTCTGTGAGTGAGTCCTGAAGGTCTTCTGAGGAATGCCGATCCTCCCGGAGTCAAACCTGGAGCCTTCAGCCAGCAGATACACCACCAGCCTTCACTGCGCTCCAGGTTAGCAGCTGCTGTTGGTCTATCCAGAGTTTCTCCAGCTCTGGGACAATGAAGAATGATTGGTTTCTTTTTTTTTCAATTTTCAAAATCATGAATGTTGCAGGAAACTTGAAAGGATGCTATAACAACACTCATAGTCCTATGATCCAGATGTAACAACTTTATCGTTTTATTATAATTTTTCCAGGTTTTCATATTTGAATTTATGGAATTAAATGACAGATAAAGTCAAACAGCACTGTTTAGCCTATCTCTTTCCCATTATCCTACTCAGACAACAAACATCATGAATTTTGTATGGTTCCTTTGATTTCACCTAAAAAAATTTTACATACATAACATGCATAATAATATATAATACTTTTGATCTTTTGTTTATATAAATGATTCATACTGAATCACTTTGTTCCTCTCCTTATTTTCATTCAATATAATATTCTTAAGATATAATCAGCTGATTTGGATCATCACTTTCAACTGCTCATCCTATTCACTCATTCCTCTATAATGAACACTTACATTGTTTCCAATTTTTTACTCTTAAAAACAATGCTGCAATATTGATCCTATTGCATGACTCTGTGCACATTCGACACCAGAGTTTTTGTTGGATACAGAAGTAGAATTATTGAAACCTAAGCAATATATTTTGAATTTTAATAGATGAAAGTGGGTATTATCAAATAATACCCCCAAGGGTGATGCTAGAAAGTACCATTTCACCCACAGCCTGGCGGTTCTTGATATTGTCAAACCTCTTAGTTTTTACAAGCCTGACAGATTACATTATCGTTCTGTCTCATGTTGTTTTAATTTGCATCTTCTTGTAAATTATTGAGGTTTTTCAGGTTCAGATTTCCTTCTCTATGACTTGCCTATTTCCATCTTTTGCCCATTTTTTCTATGCATTTTTGCTTTTTGCCCACGGCTTTTGAAAAATCTTTCTTAATATATTCTGAACAATAGTTCTTTATCTGTTATTTATAAATATTATAAATTTCTTGTTCCTGCCCGGACCTTGTGTTTTAACATTATTTATGAGTAACTTATTACTAATAGATAAAAAAGCAAGTACAGACTCTGGACTTGTTACCATCACATGCATTCAACGGACAGAAGAATAAAAAAACTGAGACTTAAAAGCAAAGTTATAGGTGGAGGAACCAACATTTAAAGTTGTGCCTGAAAACCACACATCTCCTGTTCACTCCAACACAAACCAACATATCTCGCATGTTCCTTCTTGTAGAAACATTGTAAAATCTTATCCCAGTTAGAAATATGAAACAATAGAATTTATGGTATCAGAAATATTTTGGGAAGCCTGTTAAGAGGCCAAAGATTTCTTCATTCTTAAAAACTTGGGTGAGTTTTAGAAATATGCATTGTAAAGAAGCTCCCAAGAGACAATAATGGAGTAGGTCCCTGGGCCAGACTTTGAGGATACTCTTGACAGAAAGCTCAGAAACCGAAGAATTTGCTGGAGCTGGCGGGGGCCCATGGAAGGCGTGAGGCTTCCAGCTACCAGTGGCAATATTTGATGTCCCACCCTTCTGCTGATCGACACTCCATGAGGTAAGGGATTTGCATCTTCTGTTTATTCCCAACATCGAGCACAGTATGCAGCCCAGTAAATATTTGTTGAATGAGGAAATGTTTTATGTGTCACATCCAGTAGGCAACTGCCCGTGGCTAGGAAGAGTCTTAGGAAATCCTGCACTCAGCTTCCAATTCTAAACTTTGCTCTTGGCCAGGTGTAATGGCTTATACCTGTAATCCCAGCTATCTGGGAGGCTGACGTGAGAGAATTGCTTGAGCCCACAGTTCGGGACCAGCCTGGACAAAATAGTAAGGGCTCATCTCTTCAATAAATCAAAAAATTAGCCAGGCCTGCTGGTGCCTACCTGTAGTCCCAGCTACTCGGAAGACTGAGGGGGATTGCCTGAGCCCAGGAGTTTGAGGCTGTGGTAAGCTGTGATTGTGCAACTGCACTCCAGCCTGTGTGACAGAGTGAGGCCTTGACTCAAAAATACATAAACAAGTAGACCAATAGACAAATAAATAAATAAATAAACTTCTCTCCCCTGCTAAAAGGGAGCTAGGCTCCAGTGATTCATCCCCATGCCAAGTGCTCTTGACCTTAGTTAATTCACAGTATTGACCCTCTGCACTGACAACTGTCACCTAGAAGTATGTAGTATGGAAATAAATATTCATAATTATTGCTGTGTCTATAAAATGACAGTCAATTCAGTAGAGAAGGAAATCTGTCCAAATACCTAAGTATGTGAAACCGAATACCCACAGTTTCTTTGGAAGCCAGTGCTCAAAAAGCACCTATTAGAGCTTCTTCCATGCATTGTCTTTTCACCTTATCCTGATGCCACAAAGCAGAACAAGTTCCTAGGGGCTTCATGCCTCTTGATTTCTCTCTGAAGCAAGCGTGATTCACAGGGCCTAAGCTGTTAGTCCTGACAGATGCCCGCATCCGGCTTAGGCCCCCATCTTTTGATCCCAAAGCTTGGCATTCTCCTTCCTCTATGGTTTAGTCATATACTATCGAGATGATCAGTGGGTTTTCTAGCTGAGGCAGGACAACCAGTGATACTGTCAAGCTAGGTAAGAATGTACTATGGCAGATCTCGGTGTGATGCAATGTTCAGAGAAATTTGGCAGGGAATTAAAAAAAAAATTTAAGCATTTCTAAGAGCTGTGTCACCTCCACCTAGTTCCTATTTCTTAAAGGGAAAGGTATCTCTGAATATCCTCAAAAGGTATAATCAGAAGGGAGCTGGGAAGTGTATCCAAAGGAAAATAGAACAGAACCATGAGTGAATGTGGGTCAGGGAGGTTCTTATTTCCCTGAGATATTTTTATTTTTAGAAATAACATTAAAAATTAAAAGTCTAAAGATGTTCAAACTCCTTATAAGCTTAATCAAGAAACACATGGAGATATTGGTAGTTTGGAGACAGTGACCATGAAGTTGTTTTCTCCATAGCTAGAGAAAGTGCTACAGAAACCCTTATCTTCCCATTCCAGAAGGTGGGGAGATTCGGTGGGCTGGGCTGCAGGTGTCAGCTGGACAGAGGTGGGTAGAGTATCTTCCGGAGGAGGGTGTGGAATTCACTCCACCTGCCTCCCCCAGGCCAGCAGCCAAGCTCAACCCTCTTCTGATATTCAGAGCAATTGTTCTCTCTTCAATTCTTCCATGAGAGAGCCAGACAGAAAGGGGATCTACACAGAGCTGTCGATAGGCCCTCAGCACCGTAGGTGTCTGTGGGAAGACACTTGCAAACATCGTGCATAAGGAATATGGGAATCTGTTGGCTGGTTTCGTCAACCTACAGTAGTTTCTACAGCTTGGGTAAATCAAATCCAAATTTTTTTGCCTATAAATTTATACATAGCTTTCCAAAAATATTTTAAGACCTACAATTCTGATTAATTTACACTTGACTCATAAAACTATTTTTCCTGTGAACTTAATATTGTGTGATGATTATTTTCTGTTCTTTTTAAAGCTCCTGGCCTTGGAAACAGGAAGTGGGAAAACAAACTGGAAAATAAAAAAGTTCAAATTTAGGGCAAATCCCAAGAGTCACTAAAATTCTAGCATGATGTATTTATCACAAATAATAGCAGTCTCGCAGTGATTTTTCAAGAAGAAATAAAGACTAGAGTCAAAACAGAATGTCTGTGGGAGAAAAGAATCATACCCCAATTGCTTGCTTAACCTTTTATATATAAACTAGTGTATGAGGGGAGCAACAGGCTGGAAGGGTGGCTCCTGGCCTTCTTAGGACAGTTTGACTCACTCCTCATATCTCAAAAGCTTGCAGCCTCTCAAGCCTCTCTCCCACAATCTAATCTTTTCCACCTATTATTTGCTTCTCACCTCTTCCCACAAGTGCAAGTATGTGAGTGTGTGTGTGTGTATATGTGTGTTCTTACACGTGTGCACATGTGTACGTGCAGGTTTGTGTGTGTCATGTATGCATGCACATGAGCATGAGTGAGTGTATATGTGCATAAATGTGTGCATGCACGTGTGTGCACATATGTGTACTTTGCTCTTACATCTCATTTCTTTTTTTTTTCCTTTTACTTTTTATTTAAAATTGTTGGGTACAATTCAGGGCTAGGTATACAAATATTCCCTTATAGATGAGGCATGCTCCCCTTCCCCAGGCAGATATTGACTACTGTCAATCCCACCTCCCCCCACCCCAGTCTCCTTCCCGCAGTTTCCCACCACTTTCAATTCTTTTCTTATAGTAATACAGTAGTTGTTCATGGTCCACTTATGAGTGAGAACATGTGATAACTCAGCTCTTTGTTTTTGTGAGAGATCACTCAATATTATAAACTCTAAGTCCATCCAGTTTGCTGTGAAAGTTCATGATTTTGTTCTTCTTTATGGCTGCGTAGTATTCCATTGTGTATATGTACCACATTTTTTTAAACAGTCCTCTTTTGATGGACAGCACGGTTGGTTCCATGTTCTTGCTATTGTGAACAATGCTGCGATAAACATATGTGTGCAGGTATCCTTTTTATAGAATGACCTGAGTTCTTCCAGGTATATTCCTAGTAGGGGGATTGCAGGGTCATATGGAAGGTCAATTTTTAGAACTTTTAGGAATCACCACACTGATTTCCACAGAGGCAGAACTAGTTTGCACTCCCACCAACAGTGAAGAAGAGTTCTCTTTTCACCACATCCTCTCCAGCCTCTGTTATTTTTTGAGTTATTGATGAAGGCCATTCTGACTAGAGTTAGGTGGTATCTCAGTGTAGTTTTAATTTGCATATCCTTGATGACTAGTGAGACTGAACATTTTTTCATATATCTGTTGGCCACTCTTATGTCTTCTTTTGAGAAGTGTCTATTCATGTCTTTAGCCCACCTTGTAATACATCTCATTTCAATGTTCCCGAAGACAAGATGTGGGGGCAACACTTCTGGAACCAATAGTTTTCTTTTTCCCTGGCCAAACTTCATGCCCCTACCCTCTGCCTGCCATCTGACAAATATGTGACTGTGATCTATGTCAACAAATATCAATGGTCATTTCTTGCTTGCCTTCTCTATCCCACATACTACCCTTGGCACTTTATGTGTATCCCCATTACAGGGCCAAAGAACCTGAAGTTCAGAGTAGAGAAGTCTCACCGCTAGAGAGTTTTGATTTTGAGATTCAGACTCAAGTCTTACTGACTCCAGAGCCCAAGATTTTTCCTCTACAAGACACCTTTAGGGAATAGACAAAGACCTGAGCATGTAATGAACTTAAGGCATATTTTCTAGAACTCTTTTCCACCAAATTATCTCTAATAGCAAGGAAGGGTGAATGTATGTGAATGGGTGGGTGTGCGCACACGATGGAGGGAAAAGAGATAGACTAAGCTTCTGGTGATGTTAGCCGGAAGTATTCCATTGCACGCATGCCATTTCCTTGAAGACTTCTATCTTAAAATTCTATTCTAATTTTGCATTCTACTCCATATATATCCAATTTTTCTATAATGTTAAAGAAAAGAGTTAAAACACTAGTTATTGACTGATTAATGCTCTAGGGAGATGTGCCATGTTTATCCTACTAGTCTTTGGGTCCCAGGCACCTTATTATTGGTCTTGAGATTCCTGTATCCCAGGGTGAAAAGAAGAAAACAGAAATCCATTCCTTACAGAGGTTGTGCCGACAATGTAAGATTTATGCCAAAAGAGTAGCACATAAGCACAAGGTAGATTTTGAATACTTAAAAGGTAACTACATAGACGATGATAAATAAGAACAGTAGTGGGAAAATTTTGATAATGGGGAATTATTTCTATGGCCTAAACCAATTTTTAAAATCTAGTATAATTAAATGTTCAATTCCCAACAGGGAACAAATAATTAGGATATACAAAGGCAACAAGGTAGAGTGAGAAGAGCTCAAGACCTGAATTCTAGACCCATTTCTGTTATCAGCTAATTTGAATATGACTTTTGGTAGGTGAATAACTTCTATTTTTGCATCTATAAGATGGAGAGTTGACTAGTGGGTTCGATGATTTCTGATGTGCCGGCCAACTTGAACCCTTTGTGAATCTGTGATCTCTGTCTAATGCATTGCAGGTACTGGGGTACAAGGTATCGGAATCAGATAGACCATGATTTGAATCCCAGTTGAATTACCCAACAGCTCTGGTAGCCTCATAATGTCACTGCGAAGAGTAAATAAGAAAACATTTGTAAAACTCTACCATGGCACCATGACAGAGAGTTGGCACTCAATAACGGTAGCTATTATTTTGAGATTTTTTTTTTTTTTTTTTTTTTTTAGTTGGGGTCTCAC
>NW_007257455.1:1017518-1109452 GCF_000164805.1 Carlito syrichta
GCCCAGCTGATTTTTTGATTTATTGTAGAGATGAGGTCTCGCTGCCCAGGCGGGTCTCGAACCCGCGGGCTCAGGCAATCCACTCACCTCAGCCTCCCAAAGGCGCGGGATTACAGGCTGAGCCACCGAGCCCGGCTGAGATATTTATTATATGTAAAACAAAGAGACAGAGGAGAAGCATCTGGGATGTTCTGTTGAGCTATCAGTTGTGTTGTAATTCTCAATGCTCTGTCTTGGTTTATATTAGATGCTGTTGTTCTACTATCTTGGCACCACATAGTTCTCTTTCATAGCATTTACTGAAGTTGTCACTATGTACTTATTCTGTGGTTCCAGGATTATCTATTTAATATCTTCCTCATCATGCTTCTGTAAGCCCCATAAGGGCAGAAACCACATACCTGTTTTGCTCACATCTATATTTCCAGAATCTTGCATAGTTCCTGAGACAAAGTAAGTGCTTAATAATTATCTGTCAAACCAATAAATGAATGAGCCTAAGAAATCCATGTCCTTATATCACCTAATCTATAGATATTATGAGAAATTCACACATTACTTGGAGCCCAGGAAACTTACTTGTTCAGTGCCACCTATATTATTCAGTTGACTGCTCTCCAATAGACCATTTCCCGTACAATATATAATGTTCAACTGTAGGCTGTTCTGCTATTGACTCATATAACAACCAATTTTAGAGTTTATCCCAAACTTCTAGCCCCTCAGCCATGGCTCCGCCATATACATCCACCAGCATGGCTGCCCAATAATGCACCTTTATCAGCTCACGGCAACAATGGAATGAGCTCTGTTTCCATTCCATGTATGTACAGAGAAATGGCAGGGTATTTCTTGCATTTTATTATTTATTTATTTTCTTATCTGTTTATTTCTTTATTTTGAGTTGGAGTCTCGCTCCATCACCCAGGTTGGAGTGCAGTGGCATACTCATGGCCACCCCAGTATCAACCTGCTGGGCTCAGGCGATCCTTCTGTCTCAGCCTTCCAAGTAGCCGGAACTACAGGTGCACCCTACCACACCTGGGTAATTTTTTGATTTATTATAAAGATGAGGTCTCGCCAAGTTGCCCAGGCTGTCTTGAACCCGTGGGCTCAGGTAATCACCTTACCTCAAACTCCCAAAGTGCTGGGATTACAGGCTTGAGCCACCACACCCAGCCATTTTATTTATTTTTTAATGTCCCAAATGTATGGTACTTATTCTACAAAGTATATTAGCATCACCTAGGAATCTGTCAAACATGTAGATTCCTGAGTCCCACCCCAGACATATCATTCAGAATATCTAGTGTGAGGCTCAGGAGTCTGCATTTTAAGCAAGCGCTGCAGGTAAGATGCAAGAAGACTGATCCAGGCTTTGACTGCATTAAAAATGATTACCATGACTTTTCTTGGTGTCTTTCATGCAGATAAGATATTTTGAACCAATATTTCTGAGATTTAAGTGGATACAATAAGAGTGAACTCTTTTGAACTTCTCAGTGGAGTCTTAAAGGGTTGACAGGTACAAGGTTCTACATTAAGCAAAATAGGAGGGAGAGTTAATATTTTTGATCTCTTAAAATGCTGGATACAAATATTTCTTGGAGCCTCAAAAGTTTTAAATTATTGCCAGTTACAAAATTTGCTATTAAATCCACAGAGATATCAAGCAGAAAAAGTGCAGATCAAGACTGATCATTTCCCCCATACCAATGGAATATTCCACACGCCAGAGCCACAAATGAAGTAAAAGTTCTTGTCACTTTTACAGATTGTCAGCAGTTGTGCCTAAATGGCTTTGAGGAGGCTGTGAAGGATACTCACGCTTGATTTTGTAGGAAGGGAGCAAATCTCTGAAAACTCAAAGGGTAAGAAGTGTCTGCCTATTTAAAAATCATACACGGGACAGATCTTCCCACTTTAATTGCTCTAGTTTACAGGTGCTAAAGTCATTCTACTTCCAGACACCTCCCACACACCTGAGAATAAGTTAACAAGCTCCATAATGGAATTCTATCTCCAATTTAGAACCTGAATTTCATGTCTCTGGAGGTGAATAAAAGGCCTACGACAACATTTTGCTTTCTGCAAAGATAATAATTTAGGTTATCACCAGACACCTATCTAACCTGTAATTTTTTTCTGACTTCATTTTATTTTGTCTCCATGACTATGCAAATAGCAGTGGTTGTGAGAGTGTGAAAGTACAATAAAAAAGGAGCATGTATTTAATAATTCAGGTTGAGGTGAGGAAGGTGCTCACAGATAGTGAGTCCCCATCACTGGGACAACTGTTCTTTATCTCATCCCAGATCATGACAGACCATCTATTGCACTTGGTGTGGTAAGCAAAGAGCTCCAGACAGCAAGTAGAGGAACAAGGAAAAGGAATATTAATGCCGCTGATGGAGAATAACAGAGACTGGCATGAGGAAGAGCAATTTTATTGACATAAATTTCTTCAATGACTTTGTTCTGCTCATTTATCCAGAGAGGGCAGTGAAGAATTATCCAGTAGTGAAGATGTTACCATGTGTATTAACCAAGGGAAAACCTCTCAGGTTCCTTTGAGTTCTGTATTTGGGTATTGATTTATTTATTTTACTCACTCAAAAGAAGCATTTATTGAGCAGCTGTTACATAATCAGGATTTGCTCTAGGCACATAAAATACAACAGAATAAGACATCTCCACTTCAACAGGTTTAAGTCAGTTGGGAGAGTCAAGCTAATAAACAAGTAATCTCAACTCAGGGTGTCTTTCAGCTAGGACTTGGGGGTCAAGGTAAGCTTCCTGGAATGCATACTCAAGCTGTCATTTCAAATACAGCAGACATGAAGAGGTAGCCATGAGGGAGGCTTTGCAAGAAATAGATAAAGAGACTTCCAAGGAAATGTTTGATAATAATAGAGAAGAGAAAATAAACAAGATGTGAGGAGCAAAGGAATATGTTAATTGGTGTCAATTTCTGGAGAAGAAAGACCTGAAGACTGGAAAGACGTTTTCACTGTCTCATTCCACTGCTGTTGGACGTAGTAGAATTCCTATTCCCTTCTGGCACCTTGACTCTTCTTGCCAAGAGCCAAATTTTGAAGACTTACTCATGGTGGTCTCAGATCCATTCACTCACAGCCAAGATAAATACAAATTAGATTTTCTTCATCTACCTACATACATCAAACCCTGAGGCCTTTGGACCTTTCTTCTTGGCGTCCTTCGTTTCATACACAATGAACAATGATACCTACAGTATTGCCTTCCAGATAGACTTAATACTATCTCTCCATGTTTATAGTGTCTACATTAACTTTGTCAAACTGTATCTCTTCCAATTCTTCTGGTTTCATGTTCACTTATGTTTATTTTCTTTTCAAAAATTTAAAGAGTCTTTTTGATGTTTCCAGGACTATCTGACAAGCTTGCTCTCCTCACTCCTTTCTGTTGATATGATCTATGCATTAAGTGCACAAATGCCAAGGTTTTGTACTGGCACCAAATAAAGCATGCTAAATGGACACATCTCTGCTCTTTAATTTACTATGCTTAGGGTGGGAGTTGAGAATCTTTACATTTGCCTGCCCAGTTTTTCAGGCATTCTCAGTGAATTAATAAACCTTTGTCTCAGAATATCTTGTGCAATGGTGTGCTATATGCAGTCCATACCAGCTTACAAGAGCCAACACTGAAATTTTCAGGAGTTCTGTGACCCAGTTGTTAAACACAACTTATTAAAAATTAAACCATATGAACTAACAAATAACATATGTAAAACAAAAGTAACACTTCCTCAAAACTCATCATTTCCTACTTATTTTACTGCATTTGACTGTTATCTGTGTTCTTGAGTGTATTTGCATCTACTGTTTTTGTGTGACGGTGATACCATAAAATGGGTGCTACTCTGCATCTCTTTCCAACCTTGTGTTTAATGATGTAATGTCAGTAGCTTGAAAACAGCCATGGAGGGTGTATTCTCCCCACAAAAATTGGCAAACCCTACAACTCAGGTCCATAAAGCCTGCTTAGGTCACCTGCCAACACACCCTTCTGCCCTGGCAGCAGTCCTTGTTGCAAAGTCCTCCCAGATATTTGCGAAATCTCAAAGTAGATGAACTTGTTTTGTGGATTAAGGTAAAAACTGTGTTAGCATTTTATATCCAAAATGATTTCTTTGGAGCCTCTGCAGATTCTGGGCACTATAAGAGGCATCTCTGTGCTTAAGAGACTCACTAGGGCTCTTTAACATGAAAGCACAGGGTAGATAACAGTCTCACTGACAACAACTGTGGTAAGAGCATAGGTTTCACCAGAGGGACTTGAGGTACCTCCTGGAACTTCTCCCATGATGCTCCAAATATTCTTGAGGTACAGTCAAGGGGCAGAACTAAATATCACATTGAGGAAGGAAGCAGACATACTGTGCTTTAGCAATTTTCCTAAATTTAGGGATAGGTCAAGTTAAAGAAAATACTATTAAAACTGCCAAACTGACTCCTACTCAAATGTAGAGTACACTGCCAATGAGTAATAAATGGTGCTTCCAAAGCCCCTGCTTTAATTCAAGCAAATTACTCTCATGGATAAGTAAACAGTGGTCTAAATCTCCTTCAAATTTCTAAACTTCTTAGGACCTTGGAATTCTTTATTAAACAAGCAAATAAAAGACAGATTTGTGTATCTCTTCAGGGTACTTATCATAAATCCCAAAGCATAGAAGTTAACATTACAATTGTATGGCAAACTTTCTCCTTAAGACTGTATAAGGCTTGAATAGTTTTATGACTTCTGCCTAATATAAAGACTTTCAGAGCAGATCCTATCAAGTGAAAATTATAAGGTCTCCAGTTTACAACTAGCTCTAAGCACTTTGTACCAATATATTATGAGCTGACTGACTAGTAAACAAAGCAAACTTTCAAGTTCTGTCTCATGAGAGTGAGGAAGAAATGTCTGAGTACTTCCATTCATTCCCCAGACTGGGGGCATCATCTGCCCATTGATCCAACTGGTTATTAGGAGTCAGAAGGAGATTATGAGGGGTGGGGCCAATGTGTAGGAAAGATTCAAGTCTCTAAAAATTTATCTTGGTCAAGATAATTTTCTAGGTCTGGTTCTAAAAATTACAGGATAGTCTTAACTGCTTCTTCAAGGAGATGTGTGACACCCCTCTAAAATAAAGATGAAATGCACCTGAGTGCATTTCTTTTTTTTTTTTTTTTTTGAGTTGGAGTCTCACTCTGTCGCCCAGACTGGAGTGCAGTGGCCACTCCCAGCCACCGCAGCCTCGACCTGCTGTGCTACGGCGATCCTTCCGCCTCAGCCTTCCAAGTAGCCGGAATTACAGGCGTGCGTTACCACGCCCGGTTGAGTGCATTTCTAGCTAAGGTTAACACATGAAAGACACTCATCTCATTACCTGTCCAGAACAGACATAGCTAATTAATTAGGATAAGCCTGGATCTGAATCAACCAATGGAGTTTTACATTCCTACTGAGCCTATATACAGTCTTACACTCTTTCTCCATACTTTCTAGCATACCACCACCAATGAATCTGAACTGGCATTTGATCTAACATTTTTATTTCCTTGTAAATGAAGTCCAAAGAGGTTAAATAACATGCTTCCAGTCACAATGGCAAAACCAAGATTTGCAACCAAGGTTCCAGTGCTCTTTCCGCTGTAATATGTTACCTTACTTAAACCACTGAGGGTTTGGTCTGTGGGCTGATGCAGCCTGAATTTCCACCCACAGATCTGAGGATTTGATTGATGGATAACAATCTAATGGGCTGACTCTTTTTGAAAGGCAATGACAGACATCCAGTAGATGGAAATGATAATGAGTTGCTGCTCAGCAAAAAACATTAGTCAAACAACATCCTTTTTCTTTCTACACATAGTTATCAGTGTTTATGGTCTTAAAGTCAAGTGAAGAAATTAAGTGGGCCAAAGACAGAGCTCTAGGATTAAGGAACTCTGCAATTATTTATTAATGTATTTACTTAAGTGGAGTTGGGAATTGGATTACGAATAGATGCAGCATTTTAATCTTATCATATTTGCCTTACAAACTGTGAAGACACAAGGTAGATATGTGGGGAATTCAGAATATATTATTATAGAAGATAGAAATGCAGACTAGTAAAGAGGGAAACTTGCTTTTGCTTTCCTTTGGAAGTACTCTCTTAGTTCATTTTTGGGTGAGTTTCATCATTAAGAAGCCATGCTTCTTAATCTGTTCTTAATCTAAAGTTTAGATTCTGCTATGTTAGTAAACACTTCCAATACTGCTTACAATTTTCAAGCAATTATTGCAAGCACTTGGTGCGACATTACTATTTCTGCTTCCCCTTACACATGCCTTTTAGCCTGTTTTGGGTTTTAAGACAGTCATATGTGATGCAGAGGGACCAGTTCCATGCATTCAGCAAACCCAGTAGCAATAGTTGTTGTGAGATATCGTCATAAAGGGATTGCATCTATCAGATGTACACAACTATGTATTGGGACAGGGAAAAGGAATCAGTACTGCAGGCACAGCACATTCTGCTGTCTCTCAGAGGAGTCCCAAAGTAATAGCTTCCCACACAAAGTAAACAATATGCCATCCCAGTCTCAGAGACAGGACATGTTTTCTACCCTCACCCTTGGCAATAGTCCTCTTTTGGATGTGCCACTTGGTTTGAAACTTGCTTCTGTGGGTAAGTACGACTGAGGAAGTTCAAATTTCCAAAACCTAGTTAAAATTGAGACATTTTAGAGGAAGAAGAATCCAGAAGTATCGGGGTCTCTGCATGTTCCTCCATTTTAGTGCTTCAGCAGATAAGGTGACACTTCTTTGCCCAACAGGTGACTTGAAAAGTTGCAATAGTACAAAAAAGACTCCAAGTGAAAACTATTAATGCAGGCAGTACAGCCTCATTACTCCAGATTAATCCCACTTAATAGAAGTATAATATTCAGTGAATATTTTTTATCAGTGAAACTACAGTAGTAATATTACTTATCAGTGCTATTTTATAAATTTTGTCCCTTAAAAACCATATCTCATTCAGAGAATATCTTGGTAAAAATATATTTACCTCATTGGTTCGCTCATTGTCTCCTTAGATCTTAGCTATTTTTATTTTGTGCCAAATTAGGTATATTATTTTCAGCTCAAAAAAAAAAGGAAAGACAGATCACTGAAGAGAGTCCTAAACCAGGGAGCAGAAGATTGAGTACTAACTAGTATATTTTTTCAGTGTCTTTGAACTTGCATTTATCCAGTCCTAAAACTGACTATGGTCTCTGGAGATGCATGTGAAAAATGGTGAAATTATGCTGAAGAATATTTGGAAATCATTACTTTTACAGCACTGAACACCCTTTTGGCTCAGGGAATAATGTGAGGACCAGTGAGTGTGGTCCACGTTTTTCACATTTAAGATATAAAATGTTTATGAGAGACATAGACATAGTGTTTTATTTTAAGTTTCTCACAAATCCTCTTCTCACATGATTTGCTTTTTAACTGATAATAGCCCCGTACCCGGTCACACAATATTCTTCTAAGCCAGCTTCTTCCAGATATTTTTCAGCCCTTTTATTATTACTAGCTCATAATACCAGAAATTAGGTAAAGCTCCATCAAAAACACTAACAGGAAGCTAATGCAAAGGGAATCTGTACGTGTGGGCATCATCAGTCTGAGGTTGGCAACCCACAGACCACAATCAGTGGTAAAGCAGATTGGGTCATTGAGAAAGAAGGTCAGGAACACAAAAGACAGAGGAGGGCAAGTCCCAGCTTTCAGGCACATGGGATTAGAAAGGAGGAGTTAAGAGCAGACAGGAAGGAAAGGAGGCCCTAAACAACCTTAAACACTTACCAATGTTTCTACCAATGTTGACTTTCTGAATTATTTCCTGTATCCCAATCCCACATCAGGAATGTGGTTTTGACTCCCAATTGCAGCTTGAACATCAGGACAACCAAGTTCAGGGTTTCCCAAAGTTTAATATGTTTATCACTACTGTTACAAAGATGATTTTAGCAATACACACATTTAAATTTTTAATTTTAGTTGTCATGCTCTTTTTCGTGTATTAGGAGACTGGAACATAGCACCCATAATTTCTTAAAAATTTTTGTTTTAAGACAATACTATGTTTTTTAAAGTACACTGATTTAAAGACACAATGCTTGAAACAATAGAAGATGGCATACAAAAGAAATTCCAAATGGTCTTTGAATCCAATTCCTAACTCCACTTAAGTAAATACATTAATAAATAATTGCAGAGTTCCTTAATCCTAGAGCTCTGTCTTTGGCCCATTTAATTTCTTCACTTGACTTTAAGACCATAAACACTGATAACTATGTGTAGAAAGAAAAATGATGTTGTTTGACTAATGTTTTTTGCTGAGCAGCAACTCATTATCATTTCCATCTACTGGATGTCTGTCATTGCCTTTCAAAAAGAGTCTTTCCATTAGATTTGGGACCCAGTCTGGCTGATACTAACAGATCTTTGTTTTCCTGCTCCTCTTTGTCTCCCTCCATTCTATTCTGAGCAGGGCACCTGAGGAACTACACACTGCAGTCAATGTGCCCCAAGTGCACATGTGAGTTACAAGTACTTGTTTCTTTCCTGTTCCTGTCAAGGTGTCGTCTGCCGCCTGGTTGGAAGCCCATCGCCTCTCAGCCCCTTTACGGAACACGCTTTCTGCCTTATCACCCCATACTCTTAAAAGTACAGCTTCAAGTCATAAAAAGTCAGAGTTTTAACCGTTTTTTCTAAATTCCCATATTTCAAAGGATTCTCTCCTAAAATGTTGCATTTGTTGAAAATATAAGTTTAAAAAGAAAAAGGGAAAGAAACAAGTTCCAGCTTACAAGAGGCTGAGAAAAGGAAAAGGCACAGGAGTGGGGAATGCCTTGTCCTTATACATTAGAATGTCACATGAAGGCAGAAGGTTTGTTTTATATTTAAAACTGTTGGAATGATTTATTCTGCAGTCACTCATTCCTTCATTTCCTCAATTCCAGCAATGAAAATAAAACATGAATGCACTCCAAAATGGCTCTTAAAAGGGCAGTGCTTCTTTTTTTTTTTTTTTTTAAGAACATGGGATTTATTTAACTTGAGGAATATGTCGGTATAAGCCCCAAAATGTGTCTCGCATGTCTTTCCCATGCAGGCCAGGATTTGTGCCAGAGTCCAACAAGCCAGTCCACTGTGGCCCCATAAGCGGGTAATGTGAGACTCCCACAAAGGACTAGTGGAGATTGGAGATCTCAGGAAAGAGAAAGTTATCAAACACAAACTTCTTAAAAGACAGCATGTCTGTAAAGAAATGTGTTGAGCCATAATGCTCCCAACTGTGACAAGATAACCATCAACTGTCCCAATTCAGTGTCCTTCCTGATAAGCTCTCTTGTCATCAGAAAGAACTCTCTTGGGAGGCAATCCTGACAAAAGCAAGGGATGGCCTACAGGGCTAGTTAACCTTGGCCCCTACCACATCAGGCTCTGCGCTCTCTCTCCTGGAGTAACTGAGAATGCAGGTGGGAGGTAGTGAGGCAGAGATGAATCCAGAGTGCAGTAAACACCTGCTAATTATTATATGCAAAGTGCTGAGGCTGGGTAGTGTGGAACAAAGATTTGTAAAAGAGGAAGGAGTACATGAAGTATTTATTGCGCAATTGTGAGTCAAGCTCAATATTAAGTAATTTTCATATAATAACTTATCTGATACTGACAATAAATGTGTGGGGTGGGTATTATAAGGATGAGGAAAATCAGATGGAGAGATGGTAACTACTTCGCCTAAAGTCATAGAATGAAATTGGGGAGGATAGGATGTTGATGGAAATGGGTGTGTCTGGTTTTAAAGCTGTGTGACACCAAAGTTTTTTGTTTGCATATTCTTTGTGTGTTGTTTCTGCTGTTATTTACTGAGCCCTTACTGTGTGTCTTGTACTATGCTAAATGCTTACATGTATCATATCTTAGTAAATCTTCATAACAGCCCTATTAGGAAGGGACTGTTAACTTTGGAATTTGATAAACAATGAAAATGAGCCACAGAAAAGGTAAGTTACTAAAGGTCACACAGAAACCAGTGATGGGATGGCCTAAACTCTATCACAATAGCATATGGCCTTTTTGCACTGTTCTGCCTGACTCTGAAATCTTTTGGGGAAGATACAAGACACTGAGAACATACTGAGTACTGGTGCTAGGAACACACACACACACACACACACACACACACACACCACAAAGAGTGTGAATCAGGTTATACTGGTGGTGGGTATAATAGGAATTCATAAGACAATCACTAGTTGTATGAAGTGGCCAGGAACTCCTATTGCCCTCATTAAAATTACTGGATAGAAAACATTATCTGATTCAGGAGATTGTCATATGCAGTATGATTAGGGTGTCTTAATTCAGTGAGTCTGATTATTTTTGACTTATAGATCAGACAAATTGAACAAGCAAAATACGGGTGGCTGTCTTAGAGTTACCAGTTTTTTATATTTTTTTTTTGCTAAAGTTAAAAATAATAATTACCAACTACTCTCCAAATCATTTCACATAAAGAAACATGATGTATATTTAAACTTTTTACAAAGAAGTGAAAAATTTCTGACACTGTAATTATTTCACAGTATTTGTTACAGAATGGTGAATAGGATACCAAGGATCACACCGGTTCACAAACAGGCACTTGGGAATCATGGCTCTATTTGTGAATAATAATTGACATTTATTGGGCACCTATATGCCAGGGACCTGGTATATATTACCTTAAGTTCTTATAGAAACTCTACAAAGTAGATAGCATTACCTCCACTTAGGAGATTAGGAATTTGAGTTTCTGACAATTTAGTTATCTTGTCCAGAGCCACCCAGCCACTAAGGGCATGACACAAACACAGATCCTTCTAACTTCAAAGCTTATGCTCTCCCTCTTACATATGTTGCCAATCAAAAATTTGGTCCTGGAGAGTTATCACCTGTAACATCCATGGGTTTAAAATGTTCAAATAATTAGAACACACTATCATTGGAATTGTCCCAAATATATGGTGAACATTTCAAAAACAAAATAAAAAGTTAAGCGTGCAACCTATGAGTTGACTACAGAGTCTCAAATCCTTTAATGAAGCCACAGTGTTGTCAGGAGAGCAAGGGCCTTTGCGTGTGATCACTAGTCAGTACCTCATCACCAGCTGGCTGTTTTGGTTCCTGCCCAGTAGCTGAGCTGACATCTCACACAAGCCTCTGGATGGGAGATGGTGTAAGAAATGCAGAGTTCGGATTCATAGAAGGGCTGTAGCACATGGAAAGACCCAAGTGAACCCATTTAAATCTTTGCTGATGTATTCTATTTTAAAATATTCTGTTCACAGACTGTAGAATATTAATGTGAAATGGAAGGAAACTTAGAGCCCAGTCAAGCTTATGCTTTAACATTTCATAGAGGGCAAAATTGAGGACCAGAGGCATTCAGGGACAGCCCTAAGTCACCCAGTCAGTCAGAGTAGTAACAAGACTGGGATAATAGAATGACACAATCCCCTGTTAGAAACACGGGTCCTCGTAGAGGGTAAGTAAGGGAAACTATTACTTGCTATAAAAGAAGGAAATATTGTAAAAGACAGGCTTTCCACAGATTGATAAGGAAACAATTGTTTAAATGACAACACTCAAAGCATAGTAGTCCCCATTCCAGAAAACTCCAGAGTCACTGACTCAAGGTTAAACACATAATGTTTAGACTAGAATATATTTTTTGCTCTTCAAATTGCTCAGAAACTGACTTTTAAGATATTATAAACAAGAGGGCTCAGATTAATATAATTTAATTACGTTTTTATGACGGCGAATTTTAGGATCTCATCATTTAATTTAATCATTTAATGAGGTCATCATTAAAAACACCAGTTATGGGTCTGTTAAACACGCAGAGGTTCTGTTAACAAGGTTTGGCTAATAGTTGACTGCGTGCTCTTCTCTGCCTAGTTTTACAATGAAAGCTCCGACCACAGTGCGTGACATTGAGCAGACTCGTCACAGATGGGGTTTCTCTCTTCCTTTTCCCTTAGGTGCACACATGGCTATTTTTTATGTGAACAGGAGCATGTGTGTATGTGTGTGTGCTCACATGTGCATGTGTGTATGTGTGTGCTCATGTGTACATGTGTGTGCATGTGTACCTACTGATGGGGAATTGAGGATATGACTGCCCCAAGAGCCCAGGTCTTGTAGGGCCTGCTTTGTGGCACCCCTATCACTGGTGGTTGTAAAATGGCAGCCAGAATTCCCATCAGACACTTGACCTGTACGGTGCTGGTCCTGTTCTAGTGCCTCTCCCATCCACTGGACACCCTGGATCTAACCATAGCTAAGGATAGAAGGACGCTGAACCAACTTTGTCAGATAAACTCCTCCTCCCTTTAGAGCACTGATTCAGCTCTGGAGGGAAAGGCCCATTCAACTCAGCTAGGACAGTGCTTCTCAAACTTTCTATGCATGTAAGTTCCCTGAGGAACTTGTGAAAAGGCAGGTTCTGGTCCTTAAAATCCAAGTTGCCTGAGTGTTCACATTTCCAACAAGCTCCCAGATAAAGCCACATGCTGCTGGCTCACAGTCCACACTCTGAGTAGCGAGGTTCTAGGGAGAGACTTTCAGCTACACACTGCTGCCCAAGGCTGCCTCACTGGACTGCAGTCGGCAGTTCTCAAGATGGTGGAAATGTGCTAAAGTCTTCTGGTGAGTTAGAGAAGAAAACTGTTTATAATCAGAAAGCTAGAGAGTCGGAGTGAGAATAACAACAGAAGCAAGAGAAAGGGAGAAACGGAGATAGAGTGGAGTGGGAAAGAAAGAGAAGGAGAGTGGGAGCTTTAAGACTTAGACACTCTTTGAACAAGCTTTAGATGACAGCATTTGCTCTGCAGCCTTCTCTCCACAGTATTTTTCTAATTCTTATATTATGATTTTTTACAACTAAATGCATTTCTGAAATTCTGTCTCTAAGTCATACAATGTACAATTATGCGGTGTTCTCTCTCCAAGCCCTAGCCCATAAGAAAATCATCAACTACTTACCTGTGCCAAGATAAAATTTCAACAAACTGAGTTTAAAGATCGAATTGGTTTTTATTAATGGTTCGTGAACTGGGCAACACCTCATCCATGAGAAACAGAAAGGAACTCCCTTGGACGGTTTTTATATGGCAGCTTGAACAGGAAAGAGGAAACAGAAAAACACAAAAAGTGGATTGGTGACCATCAGGTTACTTTCCTTGAAAGGGTAAGAGCAGAAAGGACCTCCTTATTGTGCTGACTTACATTGACTGGGCCTCTTCCAATTGGCTGCTGTGAGTCTCCTGTTTTTAGGAAAAAACTGGTCTGTTTAAGGGTTTTCCTGCTTCCTTAAAGTTTCAGTTTAATTAGGTGACACTCAACATGAGTGACTCCATTTTGGTTTGGTCTGTTGTGGAGGGGTATAGGAGCTCAGTAAAAAACAATGACCTCCTGTAACTTTATTTAATGTCTGTCTTCTAGAATGTGGTCTGAACTTATCTATGTGTGGGAGTGGAAGTACAGTGTCGCCTGTTTCCATTGGTGTCTATCAGTAAATAAGCAAGTGGTATAAGTGACATAAGAAGGCATCTTACTTTTCATTCATTGTATGAGGGGGACTCCCCCCAAAACGGAATTATTTCTTTGATGACTGGCCCCTTATAGTCCAGGCTTCTTCTCTAGGTATGTGCTCCAGGAACCCATTAGCATCCATGTATTAGCCAGCAGTGTTGAGAGAGGCTGCATTCAGCTTCAGTGATTTTTTTTTTTGAGATTCTTTCAACACGTTTGCCCATTTCATTATGGGTGATTTATGGGCATGTATGCCACACTGTGCTGAGTGTTCAGCAGTTATTGACCAAAAATGGCAATGACCTCTGTGTCTCATCCTCCCTATTCACCTGATCTCTCCCCAAGCGATGCCCCGCTCCCCATGAAAAGAGTCCTCAAAGAGAAACTTTTTGCTGATGTGGAAGTGGTGAAACAAAACACTTCTGAAGCACTAACAGGCATCAAAATTGATGAGTTCAAAAACAGTATTGAGCAGTGGAAAAAACATCTTGATAGGGTGTACTGCATCAAATAGAGAGTACTTTGAAGGTGACTGAAGTTTAAACATATAAGAATAAATACACAATTTTTTTATAAATAAATTCCAATTCTTTTGGAGCAGAGTCTATGGAGGTTTTTAATCTGCTAAACTGTCTAGCAAAGTGGAAAGAGCCTGGATTTTGAGTCTATCATCTGGGTTCCTATCATTACAATTTGTATAATTTTGGGGAAATTACTGAAATTATGTTCCACCTTACAAGTTCTAAAAAGAACTAACTGAAATAATGAATAAATGTATGTACTATAGTGCCCAGAGCAGAACAGACACTGAATAGATAGAGGCTAATGTTGCTATTTTCATGCTGGAAAAACAATCATTATTTTCTTCTAAAAGTCTGATAAATGATGATGACTTAAATAAAAATTATACGAACGTTATAATTAATTATTATTAGGTAGCCATTTTAAGGTTACATATGAAAAGAAACAGAGTAAACATTAAATACCACAATCTATAACATGACCCATTTCAAGCACTAAGGCTCCACCTGTGGTAGCCTGACTACAGAATGTCTTTAAACCCATCAAAAAAATATATTAATTCTAGAAGACTTGAGGAAAATAGAAAGGAAAAAATGCTAACATTAACAATTTTGGCTTTACAAGTGTCCTGTGATTTAAGAAGAAAGATATAGTCTCTGTTTAAGAGTTAAGAACACTCTGTTTAAGAGTTAAGAACACAAGTTGAATGTATATGTCATGGCAATCATTTAAATATCAATTACCATTAATCAGATACAGACTATCCTTATGTCATTCCATTTAATCCCTATCCACACCATCTGAACATGACGGCTACTCACTTTTAACTTCACAGAGAATTTCCCTGTCACAGAAAAGATTGACTTTTAGACCATCTGGATATCATCAGAAATGAAGATCAGAAAGAATAATTTACTGACTGAACAGACATGGAAACAGCTAGTGTGGTGGATGACAAGAAGCCCATGTTTTTGTTTTTTAAAAAAACATTTTTGTCATTTGGCTTGTGTGCAGTTCACATTTCGAAATATTTTGGGACAAGCACTTAAACTGTGAGATTAAATTTCATCATCGTGGAGAAAGAAACAGTTCTCGTGGAAGCCATCGCCAAGACACCCAGACGGCTGACCCCTTTCCCAGCCTTGTTGTCTGTCTCACAAGGGATGCTCATGCTCGGTGGAAAGACAGAGGGGAGGGAGACCGCCCATGGGGTGAACAGGGAGTCCTCTTGCCTAAGAAAGGGGAAAGCAGAGCTGGACTGCATCAGCTCGGCCAGCATCCCCAGGCTGCTCTAGGCGATTCACCTCCCAAATCTTGCTCAATCCTTTCTGTCGCCAAATGTAGAGCAACTGTCTTCGTTGCCCGATTACTTAACAGGTGGAACTGGTTAGAAGGAGGAGGGTGTTATTAACAAGCATCTGTAAACTACACAAGGGACCTGGGCGCACGTAATTTTCACCCAGTGTGGAGATACTGGTGGAGAAGAAGCAACCCCCAGACCTGGAGCTGCCGAGAAGACAGAGGTTGGGCTGAGACTCCAGGGCCCAGGCCCCAGTCCTTCTCTTAATTCCCAACGTGGTACCAGCAAACGCAGGCCCAGGCTGTCAGAAGGAAAGGCTCACGCCTGGCACGGAACTGCCCCTGTGGGGTCATGCTGTGTTATATACACACTGTTATGGAAGCCTCACCCTTGGAGCAACGTCAAAAGCAGATTATGGCATGTCTGGGAAATATCAAGGCTGTGAGTTTTCCAAGATTTTCCCTCCCTTCCTCCCTGTATTTATACTGCAGTCTGTGGCTGCCTGAGAAACCCAGTTTCCTTGAAGAGGGAAAAACGGAAATCTACACCCGGTCATTAGTAAGTAAAACAAACATTCAAGTGCATCTCTTCTTGGTGCGGTTTCTTCATCAAGGTCTATCACATGGGGACCCCACTCCCCAGGGCAATTCAAAGATGCTACATAAAGAATTTGATGGGCGAAAACAGGACAATTGTTTAAGGTCATCAGGCATAGTGGTATACAGTTGCCCCTGGGTATCTGTGGGAGAAGATTCCAAAATCCCTGGTAAATGCCAAAGTCTATGGATGCTCAAGTCCCTTATTTTAAAAATGGCATAATATTTGCATTTAACCTACACACATCTTCCTGAACACTTTAAAATCATCTCTGTATCACTTATAATACTTGATACAATACCACACGTCACCTCATTTTCGTGGATTCAATGGCAAATTTGAGTTTGCCTTTTGGAAATTGGTGAATTTTTTAAAAATATTTTCAATCTGAGGTTAGTTGAATCCCTGGATGCAGTGCCAACAGATACAGAGGGCAGATTGTAATTTCTTATTAATAAGCAGAATGCATCAAGTGGCATAGACAGACAAAAGGTCCGTGGTATGAGAGTTGCTCTTAATCCTGCCCATCTTTCACCTTGGTAGCTCAGTAAGTCTGGGGCTGGGCCCTATCACAAATATTCATTTTTAATTTCCAAAGACACAAGTTACAGATTTGAGCACTGAACTGCAAAATCAAACCAATGTCTGTTCAAATCCCGATTCAGTCACTATGTGGCAATCCCACCACCCTGCAGAGTTACTTTATCTCTCTAAAGTATGATCATACTAAACCTGCATCAAAAAGAGTCCATCATTTGAACTGATCATCAACAGACCAAGTGCATGTCTTAGTCCATTGGCATTGCCATAAAAGATACTGAGGCTGGGGAATTAGTAAAGAAAATGAGTGTGTTTGGCTGACAGTTCTGCAGGCTCTACAAGAAGCGTGGTGCCAGCATCTGCTTCTGGGGAGGGCCTCCGAGGTGTCCAGTCATAGAAGAGAAGAGAAGCAGGCCTCATATGGCGAAAGAGGAGAAAAGAGAGGGGTGGAGGTCCAGGCTCTTTTTAACAACCAATTCTTGTTGACCTAATAGAACAAGAATTCACTACCAATAGCACCAAGTCATTCATGAGGGACCCAAATACCTCCCATGAGGCCCCACCTCCAACACTGGATATCAAAGTGTAGCATGAGACTTAGAGGGGACAAATATCCAAATGATAGCACAGTGAAGTATTTTAAGTAAGTATTTTAAGATGATGATTATGTTAGTTGTCCTCGAGGTTGACAAAGTGCCAGCCAAAAGAAATAGACCCTGAGTAAATCCAAAAAGTTTTGACTGAGTTGAAAGAAGATCATCTAAGATTATCTAACTGTCTCAGTGATAAAACTCAGATATATTAATAGGTTAGCTGTCTTTAAGCATTTCCAGAAAGGAAACAGACCAGTGGCATGTCACATGCATGGAATCAACCTTTACATCTTGTCATTTACCATTATGATTTTTCTTATTATGACTAAAATTGGTACAGTTAAATTCCTCTGGAAGGTTGTTGGAGGACAGTGTCACTATTTCATAATACTTGGGTTCTGTTGAGGCTTTACTGAGTTCCTGTTTGAGGAATTAAGTCCTGGCCCATAGTAACTAACAGTGAGCTACTTTGCAGGAGGTTTCTGAACTGCCCACCTGGGGCCTGGTTTCAGCACCATGAGCAAAATTGTCAAGTCACAGGACATGCATATCTCACATTTTGATACATATTGCTAAACCACCTTCCAAAAAATTGTACCAACAACAAATACATGAATATTTCAACTGAGCACCTACTATGTGCCGGGCACTGTGCTGTATCTCATTGAATTCTCAATACAGCTGAACCAAATAGATTTGACTTTCATCTACCATAGGATGCAAATGAAGCTCAGGTGTGTCCAATGATGTACTGAAATCACACAGGCAGTCAGGAGAGAGAAGGATTTGAAGCAGATCTAAGATAAGATGGACCAGATGTTTTCCAACTGCACCATGGGAAGAATATAACCCAGGATAAAAATTAATCTGGGGTGTTGAAACATACCCACAAATCTTTCATATTTATAACTGGATGCTACCTAATCCCTGCATTTGTTCACTTGTGTGTAAAATGAAGAGGTTCAACTTAAGTAGCATCAAAAGTTTCTTCAAACTCAAGGAATCTGAGCTTGAAAGTACCACTCAACAACAGTCCTGAGGGATGATGGGATGTTTCCATGTAAGTGTTTTAAGATGGTGATTATGTTAGCTGTCCACCAGGTTGACAAAGTACCAAACCAAAGAAATAGACCCTGGGTAAAGCCAAAAGGTTTTGACTGAGTTGAAAGAAGATCACCTAAGATTTTCTAACTGCTTCAGTGATAAAGCCCAGATATAATAATAGATTCTCTGTCCTTAAGCATTTTCAGAAAGGAAACAGATCATAAACAGTTATATGCAGTTTGGATATAAATACGCTCAAAGCTTAGCCAAATGATCTTTTTTTAAGGTCCTTCCGGCATTGTGTCTCTATGACTCCAACCATGCTAGAGATTTAGGCTTATTTTAAGGTTAGGCCTGTCAGAACGACCTCACTGATGAAGACATGCATAAGTTGTTATTCTGTATTCCCCAAAGTTAACACCCTAGCAACATTTTGCCTGCTGTCAGTTCCTAAACCTGTAAAGACCAGGCACGAGGCTGATAGCTTTCCAACAGTGAGTTCTTGTTAGAAACATGGTTCTCTAGTCCTCATCCCTCGAGATTTTAATTCACTAGGTTTTGATGGGAGCAGGAATTTGCACCTGTACTATAAACCTCAGGAGACCCTACACAGAGTGGTTCCTGTGCACACTGTGAGGAACACATGTTGTGCTTGGCTGATGTGGCAGAGGAGAGAGAGAAAGAGAGACATTGTTCTCAGCTTGCAGACAGTCTTGCTGTGGATACTCAATATATGAAGAGAACAAAATTCATTAACATGTTAGAACCGGAAAAGGAGTTCCTTTAGGGTATATTTTTCCACTGCATGTCATTCCCAAATTATCAAAGACCACATACATTGTATTTTGGTGTTCCTTTCACTTAAATTATATTTTGAAGTTAGGCCCTATTTACTGATAACAAAATGAATCAAGAAAACTGATAAACTAAGCATTAGCATTAAACTTTTATAATCTCTTGTAAAGAATTTGCTATCCTTAGTTTCACAAACAGCACTATAAATTTCCTTCACCGATTCTACTATTTTAAAATATCTTTTCAATTATACTCCAAGTCTGTAGTAACCAAAACTGCATAGTACTGATACAAGAGCAGATACATGGACAAATGAAACAGAATACAGAACTTAGAAATAAACACAAACACCAATAACAAACAGATCTTTGACAAAGCAGACAAAAAAATACACTGGGAAAAGACACCCTACTCAATAAATGGTGCTGGGAAAATTGGATAGCTACATGTAGAAAAATTAAACTTGATCCCTATCTTTCCCCATATACAAAAATTTACTCAAGATGGATTAAAGACTTAAATGTCAGACCTGAAACCATAAAAATCCTAGAAGAAAACCTAGAAAACACTCTTCTAGGCATTGGCCTAGGCAAAGAATCTGTGGCTAAAATCCCAAAAGCAAATGCAACAAAAACTAACAAGTGGGACTTAATTAAACTAAAAAGCTTCTGCACAGCAAAATAAATAATCAGAGCAAATAGGCAACCTACAGAATGGGAGAAGATATTTGGAAACCACACATATGACAAAGGACTAATATCCAGAATCTACTAAGAACTCAAACAAATCAGCAAGAAAAAAACAGTATCCAATTAAAAAGTGGGCAAATGATATGAACAGACATCTCTCAAAAGAAGATAAACAAGTGGCCAACAACCATATGAAAAAAAGTGCTCAACGTCACTCACCATCAGGGAAATACAAATTAAAATCACAATGAGATACTACTATATACCAGTCAGAAAGTCAAAAGAAAGTCAAAAGACAATAGATGCTGGCGTGGATGCAGAGAAGGGGGAACGCATATATTGTTGGTGAGAGTGTAAGTAGTACAACCTCCATGGAAATCAGTATGAAGATTTCTCAAGGAACTAAAAGTAGATCTACCATTTGATCCAGCAATCTCATGACTTGGTATCTACCCAAAGGAACAGAGGTCTTTATATAAAAAAGACACCTGTACCTGCATGTTCATCACAGCACAATTCACAGTTGCAAAGCTGTGGAATCAACCTAAATGCCCTCAACCTACCAGGAGATAATTAAAATATGGTATAAATACACTATGGAATACTATTCAGCCATCAAAAAGAATTTTTAAAATGCCTTTTGCAGCAACTTGGATGGAATTGGAGATCATCATCTAAGCAAACTAACTCAGCAACAGAAAACCAAACACCACATGTTCGCACTAATAAGTGGGTGCTAAATTAAAGATCTGCAAAGACACAGAGAATGGTATGATGAGTACTGGAGACTCAAGGGGGAGGGGAGAAGGGGTGGTGGCACATAAAATCACCTGTTGGGTACAATGTGTACAGCTGGGGGTGGTGGGTACTCTTGAAGCCCAGACCAAAAAACACTTGTATCTCCCAAAGCTATTGAAATAAAAAAAGAAAAAGCTGCTAAACATAAAAAAGCAGTATTTAAAGAGAACAAAAAAATAAAATCTCTTTTCAACAAGTCTCTTTTGGAGATATATTAACAATCTAATCCTATCCTATAGAAATATATGACTCAATTAGTCAATAATGTTTATTGATTCACTTAGCAATAGTGATACATAAGTAAACAAAACAGAGTCACTGTTCTCATAAAGCTTATAGACTAGTAGGGAAAGTAAGTGTTTTTTTGTTTGTTTGTTTTGAGTCAGACTCTCACTCCATTGGCCAGGCTAGAGTGCAGTAGCATGATCATGGCTCACTGCAGCCTCAACTTCCTGGGTTCAGGGAATCCTTCCACCTCAGCCTCCAAAGTAATTAGGACCACAGGTGTGTGCCACTATACCTGGCTAATTTTTAAAATTTTTTGTAGAGATGAGGTCTTGGCAAGTTGCCTGGGCTGGTCTTGAATTCCTGGGATCAAGCGATTCTCTCACCTTGGCCTCCCAAAGTGCTGAGATTACAGGCATAAGCCACCATGCCCAGCGGAAAGTCTAAATGCAAAATGTGAAGTATGAACAGTGTCATTGATGCAAGTAGAAGGTACTATGGAAGTACAGGAGGAGCCTAACTGTTTAATGCACAGAATCATGGGATCATGTTTTTCTAAAGAAATATGTTAAATGTAAGACATAGAGAATGAGGAGGAGTGAGAGGGAAGAGGGAAGCCCATGAGACAAGGACACACATATTCAAGAGCCAGAAATGAAGCCTGTGAGCTGGCCCGTGAAACCTCAGGGCAAGAAGCAACAGGGAGAAGGGTGATTTTTTAGGCGAAGAATTATGGGCACTCTCCTAAATTCAATGGAAAACCATTACAGGATTTTAAGCAGAAACAAAATGATCTAACTTATTGCTTTAGAAGATCACTTCTAACTGCAACCCAGGGGTAGAACTATAAAAGGACAAAAACAGATGCTAGGAGACCAGGGTGAAGTTTTCTGAAGTGACCCACTGGATGACATCAGTGGACCAACTGTGATAGTGGCAACAGATGGAGGGAAGTGGGTTGGTCCACATGAAAATCAGGAGGCAGACTAGACAGAAGTTGTTGGAGAGACATGGTGGGGGAGAATGAGGAGTCAAGGACACTCGACCTTCTAGCTTGAGCAACAGGATACTATTTCCTGAGATAGGAAAAAGGAGAACAGGACACGGTGGTGACAAGAGGATCGTGGATTTAGACAAATGACTTTCCAGTGGCAATTCAGGAATGTATGGAATGTGTTAAACTAGTAAGTAGCCAGTGAAAACCAGGCAAAAAAATACCCACCCCTCCTGTTTTGTTCACTCCAGTTCTTATCACCTCTAAGTATTATCCAACATGAGGCTTGTCACCTAGGCTCCAACACATGTACATCTCATAGCAATTTTCTGCCCAAGCTTCCATTTCCATAGATTCTGAGCTTAAAGCCAACAATTTTCCAAGCTAAACCACCCATTAAGTGAAGCTGTTTAAAGACCATGTCTGTCATGATATTTGATCTGCTTTTTGATCCTTTCAGAGAGGCCAAGATTGAATTAATTTGTTCATTGTATATTTATCATTAATATACCTCAGAAAGGAATAAATAATCCTTAATGTTGCAGGTCCCTTTAGTGTTGGAGGTCTTATTGAATATAAATGTTTAATGCACAGTTATTCATTGATTCTTAAAATAAATACTCTTAATAATCTAGTCTATCATCCAGTAGGATTTAGAGTCTAACTGGATCAAAAAAAATCTAATAATATATGCTAGGCACTGAGTTCCTATTTAGTGCTATGCATTTAATTTCAAGTCTTTCTACCACCCTAGAGACCATCTGGTGGATGAGAAAAGTGGAGTCAGATGAGGCTGAGTTGGCCAAGGTCACACAGTGAGTTGGTGTTGGAGCTGGAATTCACACCTAGGCTGGCCTGGTACCTGTGCTCTTTCCACTTCTCTAAGCTGCCTCTTGTGAACTCAACCACCCGATAAAGTCAGGTGATTATTTTCAGATTTAGAGAAAAATTGTATGGTTACTTCCACCCCTGCAATTAAGAAACAGGTTCTTAAGATTCTTAAACTCCTTATTAGAAGCATGAATAACATCTGGCAACTCCTTAGTATACATCACCCTTTGTCTCAATGAATAATTGAGACATTTGTCTTCATAGTAATGCATGTGAAAAGAATACCTTTGATTGATTCCAACCCAATTAAAGAAGAGAGTGCAACAACATACCCTTAAAAATCATACCTAAATTGAACCAAACAGGAAGCAATCCAATTTTTCATCAACAGTAGAATAAAGAAGCTGGAGATCATTTAAACAATTGAATACTCTATAGCAATGAGAATGGACTTAGCATAACTGCAGACAAAAACATGACTGAATCTCACAGACATAATACTCAGTGAAAGAGGACAGACACAAACAAGTACCTAGAGTACAATTCCATGTACCTAAAATACAAAAACAGGAAAAACTAATCTGTGCTGTCGGAAAACAGGCTATTGGTCACCCCTGAGAAGGCACATAGGAATGAGGGGGTCTGTGCTTGGAATGCTCAGCACTGGTACATAAAGATGTTCACTTCATCAATATTCATCAAGCTTTATGTTTATAATGTGAGCTTTTTTGTGCATATATATTACTTTAAAACAGTTTTATGAACAGTTTACTGCAAGCTAACACGGACACCTTAGATAGTTAGAACACTCTAATCAATAAAAATACCAAAAAGGTCCCTATAACTTAAACCTTGACTTAAAATTTATAATAGATATGTAATGAAGAGAATTCACAAAACCACAGATTGAAAAAACATAAAATGGTGAGAACAAGTTATTGGAAATTTTTTTACAAAACGTTATTAATACGTTTATAGAACTCTCCAAATGAAGGCTAATACCACAGAGAAATTTCAGCCATATGGATTCTTGGATGACAATTCCCATTGTGATGGATGAATGACTAAATTCTTCAGCTTTCATGTCACCACACCCAGCAGCAGGATAATGTCTGCCTTCCTCACAAGGGTGTTGTACTGCTTAATTAATGTTTGTAAAGCACTTTCTGTTCCCTGGGTGAAAGGTACCACTAAAGAACAAAGTATAATTATGTTTTAATTGCAGGTCTAATTTTGAAGATGCTTAAAAAAAGTGCCTATGAATTTTGATCTAATCAGATCACTCTATTAAACTCATAGTTATGACTTTTTTAAATTTTTTTTATTTTAAAGATGTAGGGTACAATTCAGGGTTAGGTATGCAGATTGTCATTGTACAGGTAAAGTTTGGGCCTCCCTTTGTTCCCCACTTCACCTGGTTTGAGATCACGTACCATTATTGATGAAGTATGCTCTCCTCTTCCCACTACTGCCAATCCCTTTCCTGTAGTAGTATGATCATTGTTCAGGGTCTGCTTATGAGTGAGAATATGTGGTACTCCATTCTTTGTTTCTGTGATAGATCATTGAGTATTACAGACTCTAAATCCATTCAAGTTGCTGCAAATTTCATAATTTTGACCTTCTTTATGGTTGTATAATATTCCATTGTATATATGCACTACATTTTTTTTATCCAGTCCATTTTCGATGGGCAGTATGATTGGTTCCATGTTTTTGCTATTGTAAATTGTGCTGCAATAAACATGCATGTGCAGGTATCTTTTTCATAGAGTGATTTGAGTTCCTCTGGCTATATTCCCAGAAGGGGGATTGCTGGGTCTCATGGGAGGTTAATTTTTAGATCTTTCAGGAATCACCCGCTCTGTTTTCCATAGAGGTTGTACTAGTTTACACTCCCATCAACAGTACAGAAGTGTGCCCTTTCCCCTGCATCCTCTCCAGCATCTGTTGCCTTTTGTGTTACTGATGATGGCCATCCTGACTGGAGCTAGGTGGTATCTCAGTGTAGTCCTCTGCCTGAAAATGTTGCCTGCTATACTTGAGAAAGGGTCGTTTGCTTGCTTGCTTGCTTGAAGTCTTTCTATATTGGCTTTGGTAACATGCTTTCTGTGATCTGTAAGTATTTCCTCATTATCTGCAAAGTCCGCTGGTGGTCCTTAGATAAATATGGCATGTTTTCTATAGGAGGAAATGCAGCCTCCTGCAGCCCAGAGAGAATGGAATTGCTTTTCACTGGGGGAAACTAAAGTGCCAACTGTCCTGCATAAATATGACTAAGGGTCTGGCCCTGTCAAGGCAAGGCCGTGAACCAGCGACAAGAATAAAGACTTTGGGGAGGTAGTCTGATGGCATTCTAGGTAGTTATATTCCTTTGCTCAAAGGATCAATTGATTCTACTGTACCTTGTTTATGCCACCTTTATTCCTGCTCTTAATCCAACAGTTCACACTCATACAAATCCAGTCATTAGAAATCCATTGCTATGTACGATTCATACTATGACCTTTTCTGTATTTTGAGATGACCACCAAATTGAGGCGGGATCTTTCTTTCTGAGTCCTGAGGTGGATCTCTCGTGGGTCCTGATTTGGGGATCAAATAATTATGTCATTATGAACACAGAAAAGAGAAGATGTTTATATGAAGAAATTCCAACAACATTTGTCACTGTTCCTATTACAGACTAAGGAAAACATAAGAGACCCATGAAAAGGTTTTGGATTCCTTTAGGAAAGCAAAGGAACTCCAAATCATACATAGAGATTTTCCAGCATGTATTTCCCCCAACATGTGGACATTGGTAATTTGTGTCTTCTATTTAATTAATATATAGATATAGCCCTCATCATCTCCTTGGTAAACTCTCAGTCAGACCAGACTATTCCTAGATGCACATCACATTTTGAGGCAATGCAGACATTTCCATGTCTGTATGAAAATTTTTAATAAATAACCTTCCTCTCTCCACAAAGACAAATCATATGGAGGCACTTAAAAAATAAAAAGCAGTGTAAATCTTGATGACAGTAGATGTGACTTTTCAGTAGCTAAAATTCCCCTGAAAGATTAAAATGTCTGTTTGAATACCTCTAAACATCCATTAAAATCTTTCAGGGAAAAAGACCAATGCATTTCCTTAGGAAAATATAACCCAGTCAAGTGCACTGAGATAGTGATGTATACATAATACATATATTGAAGATATCTATTATAGTCACTTATTATAAGTCTTGTATGTATATATATACATATATACATAATATACATTCATATACATATATATATGTGTGTGTGTGTGTATATATATATATCCTCTTGACTCAGTTTCTCTGGAGACCCTAACATGGCTATTAACATGACCAGTCATCATCATGTAACTATATATTACTATATATTAATCATTTCCTTCTAAAGTGCAGTTCAAGGTAGACTGATTCAAATTCCTTTTGCAGGACCAATAAATTAAGGGATATTCTAGAGATTTCTAGCACAGTCTTCAGTGCCATACACCAAACATTTCCAACTCTCTGACTTCTGGGCGTAGTTGCATTGTAAGAAGTATAATTTCTGTAGTCAAGCACAGTCATGTGACTTGCTTTGGTTAATGAAACATGAGCTGAAATAGCATGTGCTGCTTTCATGCAGAAGTTTGAGGAGCCAGTAGGATATATGCTATAGTTCTCTTTCCCTCTACGACAGCTATGAAAATGTTCCAGCTGGTGTCTACTTTGTCACCCAAAGTGCTGGAGTCATAATGACATGAAGCATAGCCCCTAGCTCACACACGATGAACATGTGTGTAGTGTCAGGCAGAAATGAAACCATAAAACACTGAGATTTGGGGCCTGTTATAGACAGCATGGCATAACCAAATCTCCTTTACCAGCTCAGATTTTTAGCAGGGTAAAAACATTCTTAGAACTTCTAGGGGGATAACAGAGGGGTGCAAAGTATTTCTACAATTTCATCCTCCCCTCAGTGTCACTCAGCCTGGTCCTGGGCTATGATATCTGTTTCCTTTGTGTCCTGTGTTCTCTGGATAGACTCTCCGGACTTCTTTTCCAATGTCCCCAGAGAATCACCACTTCAAATACTGCAGGTGCAGGTGACCTAAATGAATAAGCAGACCAATGTTTTCATACCAAACATTTCTTCACACCCCACCTCTCCTTCAAGGAAACTCCCTTTTTCTGAAACATGAGGTGCTTGTACCCTGGCTTCCTACTGAAAAGAGCAGTCCAAGCGTGACAATGAATTAGAACCACAATGCTAGTGTTGGGGAAACACAAGGGACCCATGGCAGCTGTAACTCCTTTCCAGAGTCTGGTGTCTCTACTAGGATGAATACCATGTTTTCCTATTTTTTTGAAGCTAAAATTCTAGATTTTTATTTGAAATCTCCCAGTTTTCTTAAATGGTACTCATGCCAAAGAAAGCACAAGTGGGCTGAGTTCAGCGCTCCAGCCCACTGTCTGCATCCCACAGGCATCTGCTCGTGAGCCTTGCTTTATGCCTTTGAAGGAACTGTTAGCCATTTTTAAGTTCCAGATTGTTGAGCCCAAATCTGAGCCAGACCAAGCTCAAATCTAGAGAAAAAAAGTTCAGTCCCCTCTAATTAGAAGAAATTTTCTTAAGCCCAAGATCAAGTCGGTACACTGACTTGACCTCACTGTGTATCTCAGAGGCTCACTATCTCTTGAGTGCTCTCTCTCTCAATCTCTCTCTCTCTCTCTCTCTCTCTCTCTCTCTCTTTCTCTTTTCAGATTATTGAAATAATTCATGATCATGACCGGAAATACAGCAAAGTATTAATAAAAGAACAAGAGGCACTCATAAGGCCATGATCCAAAGACAATCAATGTTGCCATATTAGTGTAATCTTTCTGGTAATAAATGATGTTTAAGATATATTTATGTTCAAAGTTTTGAATTTTTACCAGTTCTGTATCCTAATTTTATTATGATCATAGTTTTTTATAAATTTCTTCCTAGACTTTGAAGTTTTTTCCCAAGTTTCCAGAAAGAGACATTAGAATATTTCTTCTCAAAGTGCTTCACTAAATCTTATAGTAACCCTATGGCAGAGCTTATTCGGAAAGAGAAAGCAAGAAGTGTCAACTGTTTTGTTATGAACAACTTGTATATACATGACTATCTTAGTAACTTACTTTTTAAATTTCAGCAAGTATAGTCTTTTCACCAAAGGGCAATTCATATTCATTACAGACAATTTGATAAATACCAAAACATAGAGGAAAAAAAGCATCCATAGTCCCACAACTGAAAGATATCTTATTCTTGCTTTGGTGTATTTCCTTCCAGTCTCTTATATACACAGGGTTTTTGTGTGTGTCTGTGTGCGTGATAGGTGTGTCTAGTTAGAATCACACCCTTTTGTGACATGCTTTTTCACTTATTATGTAAACATCAGCTGAGGAACACACCCCCATACTCATACTTCACTGAAGAAGGTTTCTTCCTGACAGAGGAGAATATGGTAGGAAGGCCGCCAGTGGTATTCTGTTTCCAAGGCAGAAGGGTGGTACATCTGTATTGGTGAACCAGTGAACCTGACTTCCACAGGTCCACATATCCAACTAGGTGAAGTCGATGGATTAAAAACCTCATTACACAGTGGCCTTTCTCTGGGACCTGATTGCTGTGTAAACACATAACCTGGCTTCTCCATGAAGAAATCCTGCCAGAAAAAAATGGCCTAGAATTCTGGGTGGGTGAGTTTAACTCAGGAAGGGATAGGAAGCTTGACTGTGACCATGTCAAGCTGCTTTCTCTAATCTAGTTTAACCGGTAACATAGTTGACATTTTCATGTTATTACACATCATTGTAATAGCTTTTTTGATGGCTGGGTAAGACCAGTGACAGGGTTTGTTTAACCATTTCTCTATTGTTGACATTAAATGAATAATTTAGTATTCATCCTTAAGCCTCTTTGACATTTGGTGACTAAAAAAAATTCTGCAAAGTTATCTGTTGATCAGGTTGCTCTTTTTTCTTTTTATGGTGGCTTTTATTCTCTAAAGATGGTCATGAACTTAACTCCCTTCCCACTTTTTTCACATCTGAGAGTACCCCTTTCTCATCAAATGGCAGAATTCAATTCCTTTCTTATTTGGTTTGGGCAAGCCTGTCACATGTTGGCCAATAGAATATGGCAAATAGGATGCTGTGCGATGTCTAAGGCTAGGCACTAGAATGTGATGCAGCTTCTTTCTGGCCATTGAAATAGTTGCACTTGGAGCCCTGAGCTGGCAGGTAAGAAGTCTGATTACCCTGAGCTGTGAGGACCAAGCCACACAGAAAGCCCGCAAAGTAGATGCTCCAGTTGGCATCACTGAGTCAACCCTGTACGAGTGGAGAAATGTGAGGTATGAGAGCAAAGAAATTCTGGCCATCAAGTCACTGCAAGCCTTCCAATCTTCTCATCCAGGGTTCTGGACGCATGCAGCAAATACAAACCATCTCAACTGTACCTTGCTGGAGTCTCTGACCCACAGAATCAGTGAATAAAAAAATAATTATTGTTTTGAGTGAATAATTTATGCAAATTAGCATCTGGACCAGCACCTACTTTACACATTTGCATCTCACTTTCATTTCCATAAGCATGTCCTGAGTATCCAGGAGTATCCAGGAGTATTCACCAGGCTATGAACGAGACGTCTGAGATTCACAGGTGAGTCAGACACATCCCTTCCCTGTCCTTTACACAGATGAATCCAGCAGCCTTGGTGTGAGGAAACTGCAGGTCTCCCTCTGCTGGAGGCCAGCTGGGTAGAGGATGGTGTACCCAGATGGAAGCCCTGCCCTGATGTGCACAGGCACCGATTGCTCTCTGTCCCATAGACACAATGTCACAATTCTTCACTCACAAATGGAACTGAGATTAGTTCTTAAAATGTGAGAGGTTCTCATAAATCATTATCATTTAAATAAAATCCTAACATGAAAATAAAAACAAAGTACGTATCCCACAAATGATGTGTTGCTATGAGCTGAATTCTGTCCCTCTCAAAATTCAGATGTTGAAGTCCTAACCTCCAGGACCTCAGAATGTGCCTGTCTTTGGCAATAGTACCTTTAAACAGTCATTAAGGTAAAATGCTGTCATATGTATGGGCCCTCATCCATTCTCTGGTGTCCCTGGAAAAAAAAGAAAGAGAGAGAATACAGCACAGACACACACAGAGGAAAGACCATGTGAAGACACATGGAGATGGTGTTCGACCAGCCAGGAGCGAGGCCTCAGAGGAAACCAGCCCCACCCACACCTTGACCTTGGATGACCAGACTCCAGAACCATAACAAAATAAATGTCTGGTGTTTAAGTCACCCAGTCTGTGGCACTTGTTATGGCAGCCCTGGCAAATGGCAAATTAACACAGTCATCATAGGACTCCTTTCACATCCCATGGCTGAACAGCACAAATAGAGCAGCCGTAGTGGAGGCATTGGTGGTAGTGACAGGCTGTGGGAAAACGGGGGCACACCCTTCCCTTCTGCTGCCATCTCTCCTCAGAAGAAAGTGAACACAAGCAGTTAGTGACAAAGAAGTCAAGTTCATTTTCAGGCATACAGTGCAACTGGCCTCTCTGCCTTTAACATACAACTTAGGAACTTTCTCCCCTGCATTATTTAATTTATAACCTTATATTACCACCATGTACCTGAGTCATTATAATATAAAACAATATAAAAATATTACTTGAATCTTAGCCCTGATAAGATTAGCCATTTTTCATAGTATTTGAAGAAGCATCATAGCAAATAATGAATTATACAAACATTACATCTCTGAACAATTCTAAAGGACAGTTTGAATAAAGTCTCAACTTTAAATTAAATAGCAGAGAGAAAAATACCAGCACATACCCCTTTCACTTAGTAAATGCTGAACATTTGTTAAATTAATCAAGAATAGATGAATAAATGGCCAAATGAATGAATGATGTTAATATCAGGGGTCAGCAAACACTTTCTGCAAGAGGTCAGATAGCAAATAGTTAAGGCAGGCATACCCAACCTGTAGCCCGCAGGCTGCATGCAGCCCAGGACAACTAGTAATTCAACCCCACCAAATTATTTAATATCATGTGTTTTTTAGCATTTATTTTCTTCATGACCCCATGCATAGTTCCATTTTTTAAGTTCATGCCTTATTCATGACATGTCTTTTTGACAGCACATGCATTTGTGAACAACTGTTTTCAATGATGCAGCACACGGAGAGTAACAAACACATGTTTCTGACGAGCACCTTGAGAACTCACTAAGAATTGTGACCACTCACTCACATCAGACACTGAAAGATTCGTTTTATAAAAACAAGGTCAAATTTCCCACTAGTTTTATATTGCTCTCATTTTCCTAAACTTTATTATACAAAATATATAAAAAAGAATTATTACTTTATGTATATACACTAGCTATATTATATAATGTATGTGTGACCCAAGCCAATTCCTCTTTCCTCCATGTGGCCCGGGGAAACCAAAAGGTTGGACATCCCTGAGTTAAGACCTCAAAGGCCATATGGTCAGGTCTCTGTCACAACGACCCAATCTCCCACATAGCCCCCAAACAGCCACAGACAATATACACATAAATAGACAAGAATATGTTCCAATAACACTTTATGGCAGGCCAGATTTGGCCCACCATTCGTAGTTTGCCAGCCTCTGGCTTCAAACATTCACTTCTCTGATCAAAATCCTCTTCTAGCTGGAGTGGTGGCTCACACCTATAATCCCAGCACTTTGGGAGGCAAAGGATATGGGATTGCTTGAGCCCAGTAGTTCGAGACTAGTCTGGGCAACATAGCAAGAACTCATCTCTACAAAAATAAAAAATACAAAAACTAACCAGGTGTGGTGGTGCATGCCTGTAATCCCAGCTACTCAGGAGACTGAGGTGGAAGGATTGTCTGAACCCAGGAGTTCGAGGCTGCAGTGAGCCATGACCACTCCACTGCACTCTAGTCTGGGTGATAGAGTGAGACTCAGTCCTTTGCTAGCACCCTGTCACCTACATGCTTCTGCACTTTTGGGATCCAGCATCCTCTACACCAGGGGACCCCGCCTTCCTCTGGTGTCTCAGGCTCTATCCAGGTAATCTCCTCCATCATGCACAACCTATACTCTTGTTACCAGGCTCTGGATTTTCCCGTGTCTTCATCTTTGTTCATGCAGCTCCTCCATCTGCTCAAATCTTGTAACTTCTCCCATGCCATTCTTAAGTTCTACCTGGCCTAAGAAGCTTTTTTAAATTTACCCTGTCAAATGGGAGTTTTCTCTCCTCTGAGCCCTTCACTGGTATTTTCTTGCTTGCTAACTGCACTTACTAATCTCAGCCTCACATTCCAGCCATTTGAGTGATTTCTAACAACCTTCTGTAAAGCTGCAAGCTTCCTAAGAGCACAGGGTGTGTTCTCTTCAGCTTGATATGTCCTGCAACACCATGAACATATTATGGGCTCAATAAGCATCTGAGGAATAAACTGAATGGAACCATTTTGATTTTTCCATCCCAACAGGGTAGCAAAAGAGCACTGACTGGTCTCTGTTCTCAATGGATGCCAAGAATTGCTATCTCTAGAATACCTGTGCAGGCTGCTTCTCTGTGGGGTCATTAATTTGGCAGGAATTGAAATAACCTTGTTTGCTACAGAACTCTAAAAATGCATTCGGGAACTAGAATTCTTGGAGCCAGCTGTCCATTTAATTAACTTTGCTCTGGAAGAAAGAGCTAACTACCTCCTCAATTGCTGAGCGTCTAAAGAAGTTAATGGGAATTGAAATTCTACCTGTTGTATTCCTGAGGACTAGATTATAGATCATTTCCTCATGACCACAAGTAAGAAGCTCTGTTCCACTCAGACATTTCCTAAGTGCCTGCCTGCAATGCAGAAAGCACTAGAAGAAGTGAAAAGATAAATAAGATATGAGCAGCCCTGCTGCCCAGGAGTTAACAGTCTAGTCAGGGAGACAGACAGATCCAAGGCCTAAAACACAAAGCAGGCTGTAGTGAGGGTTATAGCAGAACGTATATGTGGCGAGACAGTATCACAAAGAGAGAAATTAATTTTAATGGAGGCAGGGTAGTCTGACCAAAGACACCTCTTAAAGTGTCTGGGATTTGAGTAGGAACTTGGTAGGAAAGCAGTAATAAAAACATGGATATTAGCCGGGCTCAGTGGCTCAGCCTGTAATCCCGCGTCTTTGGGAGGCTGAGGTGAGTGGATTGCCTGAGCCCGAGGGTTTGAGACCCGCCTGGGCAGTGAGACCTCATCTCTACAATAAATCAAAAAATCAGCCAGGCGTGGTAGCGCATGCCTGTACTTCCGGCTACTTGGAAGGCTGAGGCGGAAGGATCGCCAGAGCCCAGCAGGTGGAGGCTGCGGTGGCCGGGAGCGGCCATTGCACTCCAGTCTGGGTGACAGAGTGAGACTCCAACTCAAAAAATAAAAACTAAAAACATGGATATTGTGATATCAAGGTGTGTCAGAGCTGGCAATGACCTCAAGCAAAACTCCTGTTTATCAGATGAGGAAGGTGAGACCAGGGAGGAGCTGTGGCCTGGCTAATGACAGGTAACTCACTGGTTCTTTTGTGTAACCAGCCCTGGGCAACCTCAAATTCAAGGCAGAAAAAGGACCACAGGCTAGAACACCATCATTCCCAGGCATCTGTGACAAGCATCAGGTGAGCAATTAGTAGTCTGACCACACTGCAAGCCCAAGGCCAAGGCAGCCCCTGTTGCAAGCCGTTGCCTTTGGTAGCTATCAAGAGACCAGATTTAGCTGCTGGTAAAATCGCACCTGCATCCTGTAACTGAAGGCTACAGAACCCAGAAGGTGGAACAAAAGATGGCAGTGAATTGGGAATGGATCCGAGCGAGCTTTAAACTCTGGGTAGGGACTCTCAGGGAAGAGTCCAACTTCGATTCAAAAGAACAGTCTCAAAGGCAACCCGAGGAATAGTGATTCTGCCCTAGAATTACAGGGTACAGTATATCACAGGAGAAGGCACGTGCTTCCCTGAGTGAGTGTGGGAGGATCCACATAGGTGGCTTGAGCTTCTCTCCCTCCTAGCCTGGCACTCACTCCCCACCTTTCCGTGTCTACTGTCAAGGACAACATGATCCTCATGATTGCGCTGATGCCGATCCAGAGAACAAACTTCCCAGGATGAGGCGAAGCAGCCAAGATCCCAGAAATGTCACTGTCACAGATTATTCCATTTAAACAGATTATTCCGTTCCCTTTACTCTCACCACTTACAGGGAGATTGTAGCTGAATAATAAAACACCAAATCTTGATTTATCCTAGATTCATAGGTGCAGTTAGTTGAATCTTGTTCCCCACCCCCTCAAAAGAAACAGATTTTTAAAGGATCACATTTGCTTCTAACTGGTTGTTTCTCTACATTCTCTCAACCTCACCTCACCTCCTTGTTCTCACCATGGAAACATTTTGTTCCCATATTAATCTATTGAAAAAAATACACAGCCGGGCTCAGTGGCTCAGCCTGTAATCCCAGCGCTTTGGGAGGCTGAGGTGAGTGGATTGCCTGAGCCTGAGTGTTCGAGATCCGCCTGGGCAACTTGGCGAGACCTCATCTCTACAATAAATAATAATTAAAAAAATTAGCCAGGCATGGTAGTGTGAGCCTGTAGTTCCAGCTACTTGGAAGGCTGAGGTGGAAGGATCGCCAGATCCCAGCAGGTCGAGGCTGCAGTGGCAGGGAGCGGCCATTGCACTCCAGTCTGGGAGACAGAGTGAGACTTCGACTCCAAAAAAGAAAAAAGAAAAAAATACACAATTTTTACCATAAAATAAAAAGTATTGCCTTCAGATAACAGACAGAGTAAAATGGCCAGTTTAAATGCAAGCTTTATCTCTTTTGAAAAAAGTTACACTTATTTTCCACGCATGAAATTCCCAAGTTAAAAGAGGCATGGCAATGTCACATAAATAATCCATTCAAGTTGATTTACTTTTCAGTGATGGGAAAAATAGTGTGTTTTTGATTGGCTTGCAAGATATCTTTTAGTAATATCAGCAATTTAATATAGTTTAAAATAGTGCATCAGTTCACTTGAGCAATCTGAAAGTATGAGGTACCACTTTTTTCCTAACAAAAGTTCCATAGAATATAATAACAGAATGTTAGAACTGGGCAGGGGCTGGGGAAGCATAGATTTTAAATAGCTTCTAGACCAGCTGTTTATTTACAGATGGGAAAACTGAGGAACAGAGAAACCAAAGGATTTGCCCAAAGTCAGACAACCAGGAAGAGTCTCCCAGCAGGCTGGGAAAACCCTGGTGGAAACTCTCAGGTCTCTCTTCACTATGTCCTGTCTCTGTCTGGTAACACCTCACATTGCTATAATATCAGTGATATGTTTTGAAGGTACATTCGGAGACTGTGCTAGTCAGGGGAAGCCAGAGAAGTTCAAGTGGTCAAAACAGTTATGTCTACTCTCCTGGGAGGTAATTAACAAACTTCACCCACCCTCACAGTGAAAATCATGTTACTCTGATCTCTACCCACTCCATATCACAGCTTGAAGAAATACTGTCACCAGACAAGGCAGAAACTGGATCCAGTGATTTGGTGTTGCTGTTCTTATCCTGTGTTGCTAATCAACACAGGAAGCATCACTTAGATAAATGCCACTCATCAGCTTTGAGGCTCCCTATCTCTTCCTTGATAGTTCACCTCGTCAAATCAACTTGGTGATTGTACACACAAGCCAGAAAACTCCTGTGACATAACCTCCCAGCCCTGTGTTCCTCTAGCACTGGAAACGCTTTCAGAGAATCACTTGAGTTCAGTCTGCATTAACTGAACCATCATTCTTGTCCTTCAGCTCAAAATGAGTCACTTTGTCTCCTCCCCTTCTTCATCATCAGCCATGACGAAGATCTCCATGTTTTTCTTTTCCTGCGTCCTTCACTGGACCTTCTACACTCCACTGTACACCATCCTCTTATCCAGCACTCAAGTCCACACATTGACTATAGCAACATAATCCAACCAACCTCTCTAAATTCCTCCCACCCAATCCAGTCTGTGTCCTATACCATACATTACTTTTTATATATCACTTCCTGCTCACAACTTTTTTAAAAAAGAACCAAACCAATACCTCTGAAATTCTCTTCCCTGACAATTATTTTGTAGAGTTTTCTGATCCAAGCAGGTAAATCTCCTCATTGAGTCATGAGCTTGTGATGTTTATTCCTGTTCGTGTACAGATTCATGGTGTTTTGCTTCAAAAATTATTCATTTGACATTTCTGAGCCTCGGTCTCTTTAGCCATAAAATAAGAACTATGATACTCAGTGGGGTTTTGGTGAGATGCAAAGAAGAATCATGCATTTGCAAGTTCTTTCTAAATTGCTGGTCTATAAAAGCCCATCATTTATTAACCTTGGTCTTGCATTCACCCCAACATTTGACCCCCAAACCACTACCCACTGAGACAATTCTACCATTGATGAATGTGTGTCTTTACCAAACTTGAAGGCAACATATTTAAAAACAGAACTTCATTTCATCATTAATCATCTTGAGTCTTTTTTCCTAAACAGAAATATCTGGTGAAATGAGACTCAGTCAGCTGCCTTTGGGTTTCTTCAGGTTCTACATGAAGTAGACAATATATATACATCTATCAACTGCTTAAGTGAAGCAGTGAGAATGAAAGGAAGAGGCAGAATTTCATCTTACCAGGCCTACTTCTCTATTAAAGAGCAGCAAAAAAAAAAAAAAAAAAAGCCCAACAATACAAAATATATGGTGATTAGTGAGAAAATGTCTGTGAAGTACCAGAAATAGAATGGGAAATGTTTGCTACGAGTAGAACTTCCTACTCTAAGGACTTTAAAATTATCGTTTCCAAAGAGTAACTTGAAATTCAAACCTTGCATTTTGCAGTTCATAAGCTCGGGAAAGGCAGATGGCTATGCAGAGGAAGCCAAATGTCAAAGACAGGAACTCTCAATGAGAAGATTGTTCTGATTTAAAGGTAGCTGAGACTTCCAATCTACTGTGCCTTTAAATCCATTCTCTACTGCCTGCCCTAACCCAGGGAAATGTTTGGGGTGTGTGTGTGTGTGTGTGTGTGTGTGTGTGTGTGTGTGTGTGTGTGTGTGTGTGTACTTTACCTTGAAAAAAGAGCAAATCTATAGTAACATTCTCTAACAGTCCTTAGACAGTAAAACTATGATGTAAGTTAGAAAACTGAACATCACCCTTCTTCTCTTTCCTCTCCCTTCTTAACTGGGGCTACCAGCTGCCATCTCTCTGACAAGGTGTCACTCCTCATACATAAAGATGACATAGGCCATACTATTTATAACTGTCTATTTTTGAAGTATAACTGTGTACCTTAGAATGGGAATAATGCTCGGGGTAGCCTAGAATTATAGGACTATCAGAACATTTAAAGTCATCTATAGCAGATTTTAGCTCAGGTAAAACCTTCCAGACAGGTGAATGTCTCAGTCAATCTTGATTTCTTAAAGAGATAAGGACGCAATATGTTGAAATTCTATAGCAACCTATCACCCAGCAAATTAGCAGAGATTTATTTTTTAATTGTTAACCTTCACTTCTAGAAAGGGAATGACAAAATGGTCACTTTCATACATTTTATACATTTCATACATTTCAAGACTGTAAATTTGAAAAAATATTGGGCAAAATGTTTGAAGAGCCTCAAACTATTCTTATCCTTGGACTCAGTAATTTGACATCTAGAAATAGCATAAGGATATAAAACTAAAATACAGAAAAAATGTTTAATGCCACACATATCTATTAATTAAAATTATTATAATAAAAATGGAAAAACATAAATGTCTAATAATATGAGATTGAGTATGTAAATTATGATAGTATATCCAACAGATGGAAATTGTAGCTGCATCCCTCATCATGGGAAGGAGGGGAAATGAGACAAAATGATTAACTGACGATTTAGCTGTCTAAATGCACACCTGAAATCCCAAAGGAAGTTCAACTGTTCGTGTGTTTCTGATTTGTAATATTTTTATTCTTTTTAAAATTTTATTTTAGATTTGTAATATTTTTATTCTTTTTAAAATTTTATTTTAGATTTTATTTTACATTAGATACCAAAATCTAAATGTTTGTTATAAGGGTGTTTGTTATACGGGTTTTTGGTGTACTGATGGGGGTAGGACTTCCAGTGCCTTTATTCCCCAAATAGGAAGACACTGTTCCTGACAGGCAATTTTTAAGCCCTCCCCCCTCCCCCCATTGATGTCCCAGTGTTTATTATTTCTACCTTTATGTCCACCAGTGCTCATGTGTTTCTGATTCTAATGAGAAAAAGATCTGGTGGGATGAGATTTATCTTACCTCCCTTGTCTTTTTCAAGCTCTAACACAAAATAGAACCCAAATACTGGTTTGCTGATTGTTTTCATTGATCATTGAAAATAAGAGAGAGGAGCAGAATCTCACCAGAGAAGCTTTACTATTAAGAAAAAATATCTTGTGATGAATGAGTGACAAAGAATACATTAGTGGTGGGGTTATGGGTAGGATGCCCAGGGTCTACCCAATTCCTCTCAAATTCAATTCCCCAGCTTATCTCCAGGTCTCAGTGCATCACACTGGCTTCAGTGTGGGAAAACATTACATCCATCAAAACAAAGTCAAGGCTCACCTTCTTTAACTTACTTTTATATTTTCTTATATTGAAGGATTGCCCTTCTCCTTCCCAGTGTTAACTGACATTTTAGCAGGCCCCCTTCTTTTTAGTTTAGACTAGGGTTCCCAAACTATAAAAATGGGGACTTGCATGTAACAAGAATAAATTTGTCTCATTACAGATGATTATGCAATCATTAAACAAAGAGGGCAAAGGTAAGATGAAATCTTAAATGAGAAGATGAATAACTTTTGGTCATTTTTTAAAATTTCTACTTTTCAATTTTTCCCCCTCAAATTTCCTCAAGGGGCTAGTGCTGCTTTATAATTTTAAAAATCTAAAAGAAAATACATTTTAAATTAACAATTTAATTATTAGCAGCAAATGTTTACATCAGTCTGTTTTCCTTGCTGCCACAAACTGTTAAAGTAATTAAATACTATCTTTTGCCAAGTAGTATGCTGGATAAAAAAATGAGAGATTTTTTGATATTCCTGACATAAAGAGGTGATCAATGTTTGAAGGGAAGGACGTGCGATTCATCCTGATTTGATCATTACACATCATATACATATATCAAAATATCACTCTGCCCCCCTTAAATATGCACATTTATTACATATCAATGAGACATTTTTTAAAAGATGAAAAAAACATGGGCCATGTTCACAAGGAAGTCACCGATACTGGAGGGAGAAGGAAGTGATAGATTCAAGTGGTAGTCAGACACAGTGAGTTTTGTCACCTGAGGATGTGCAACCAGAGCAGGAAGCATTAGCTCTGCCTGGGCAGGAGTGTGAAGGATGGGAGGCTTCCCAGGAAAAGGAACTCACAAGCCAAGCTCAGGAGAGAGCTTCACTCCACCAAGTGGGGGCAAGAGAGGGAAGAAGATTCCAAGCAGAGAGAATGGAAGGAAAGAACAGGGTCTGGTTGGAACTTGTACAGCTATTACAACAATCTGGAGAAAGATAATGAAGGTGAGATCAATCACAGCCACAGAAAGAGTAACAGGAGAGAGAACACAAATGGCAAGACAGAAGAAACATCACGGGACCTAGTAACTGGTTGGTCGTAGGAGGTAAACAAGGCTGGAAAAGTAGTTCTGGATTTAATAGCATAGGCAAGACTGACACAGCACTTCTGTAATTAGGTAAAGGGCTGCTGAGGTCATTAGCCAAGTCAAAACATAAGAGAAAGGGGAGGGCTTGAAAGGAGAGGACGTTGAAGACAGGAACCTTCTGGGCACATGGAGTTTGAACTCTGCAACTAATATCTCAGTACTCATGTCTGATACAGAAGAAAGAATTATATGATGCTGAAACCCAGGTTGAAGTTCAAGGGCTAGAGTTTGACATTTGGTAGTAGAGATTATTGTCAAAATAACAATAGGTGGAAACACAGAAGGTGGAAACACAGAAGGTGGAAACACAGAAACAGCCTCCTCACCATCCCCTTAGTTCTAGGTCAGTCTCCCCTCTCTCACCCTATTCAGTTTTCCTTGGCTTGTCCTAGTGATCTTTCAAGCTAGAAATCTTTCTATTTAAGGCCTCTGCTTAGAACCCAACCTCATTGGCAGTCAGAGAAATGTCAGTTGAAAGGACAATGAGATTCTATTTTTTGCCTGCTGGACTGGAAAAAATTAAAGATTGATACTATCCACTGCTGGTAAGCACATGGGGAAATGAGCACTCATATATTTCTTGTATAAGTGCAAATTGCTATGATATTTTGGGATATCTATTATCATTTTAAGTCTCATGGCTTTTGATTTGGCAATTCCACTTTTAAGAAACTATCTCTTAGAAACAAAGCAATAGCACAAAAAAAATATGGCCATAGTCTAATGCTACATTGTTTGTAAGAGTAAAAACCTGGAAACAACCAAATGGCTACTAAAAATGGAGCGTTTGAACAACTGGTGATCCATATTAAATAGCATTATTCAGCTGTTAAAAATTAATATCTACATATGTCTGGATGTGAACCTAGAAGGAGGCTTGTGATAGTTTCAGTGAAAAAATGAGTTTCCAGGTCCTATATAATGAACCAACTAGAGAGAAAAACAAAGAAAAAATGGTATCTCAAAATAGCTATGCTAGTAATAACTAATAGGAGTAAAGTACTTACTTTGTATCAGCTATTATTTTAAACACATTATGTGCTACTCATTTAATATAACAACCCTATAAGAAAGGTGAAAGATTATTATTATTCTCACTTCACAGATAAGAAAATTGAGGCCAAAACAGGTTCAATAACTTGGGCAAGGTCAGACAGCTAGCAAGTGGCAGGCAGGAAGTACACCAGGCAGTCTGGCTCAGAGTCTGAACTTTGGCCTTGGCTACATGCATCACTAGAGAAGGGCAGGATCACCTATTATTAATTTTTTTTAAACCAAAGCATTGTTGGATTTGTTAAAAATGTGTAATTTCTATCATCTAAAAGACATTTGTTCAGTAGAAATATATGGAGAAAGAGACTCCCGAAACTCGCCATTGTCCTCACAATGAAAGTTCATTCTTCCCCACAAGCAGTGTCACCTATGACCATTTTTCCAAACACTTGGTAACCAAAGGTTAGTGTCTTGCCAGCTGGTGATATAACTGCCTGTATGGCTTGGAAATTCATTTTGAACAAGACAATGGCAATCTATGTTCATAAAAGTCTGCAGAAGCTTCTGAAGACAAGCATTCCAGAGGGAGAAGCAGAATGAGGAGCCCAGCTCCCAAATTCACAGTGTTTTCAGAGCCCCACGGTGCCTCATGAGGAAAATCTATTCTCAGCAAACACAAAGGGTGCTGCCTTCAGGCCTGACAGGAACATACTGGCTGTAACAAAGCCCTGGTGCCTTATTTATGTGGCAGCTCCCAGCTGCTGAAGACAGGCCTCCTGTTCCCCAGGAGCCGGCATGTCCCTCCAGAGGTCATTCCCAGGCCTGCCCGGCTTGGGTCACCTCCAGCAAGAGCTGCCAAGATGGGACCCAGCACGAATACCCAGAATGTCCTTCTTCCAAAATTCACAGGATCTGCTTCCTCCCTGCATTCAGGGGAAGACTGATTCCACGATTCCACATCCCAAAAGAATCTCCATGGGAAAGATCATCCTCACTCTCTGCCCCTCATCCTGCTTCATTCCTCTACAGCACTTACCTCTTTCTGACACAGCACGTCTATATTCATCCCCTCACCTGAGCCCCACTCACAGGGTTGCTGCAGAGCGTGTGTGAATGCAACCTTTTGAGTCATGAAATGGGGCGCTGGACACTCTCAGGAGAACAGAGGCTTGTGAGGGCAGGGACTTGCCTTGCTCAAGGGCACAAAGTTGATTTTCAGTGCACAACCGGTGAACAGACGAATGTCCTGCACTGTATCCCCTCCAGACTCTAGCAGAAGGGTTTTCAGTCTTTTCTTTCCAATTCAGCCTTTCCCAGTTTGGGATATCATATATGTACATACTGTATTACGAGGAATTTTTCTTTTTGTCAACAATTGCTAATAACTAAGAACCGAAATAATCATGCCGTTCTCACTAAGTACATTCCGATATGCTTAAATTGAGGAACAGCATTTTATAATGTTTATAACATAAAAGCCAGCAGCACACACATGTGCACAAATATATAACTTGAGAATACATATGAAAGGGGACCCCCCCAGAAAAGAATTATTTTTTGAAGGACTGACCCCTTGTAGTCCAGGCTTCCCCTGCCAAGTAAGTGTTCTAGGAACCCATCGGCATCAGTGTACCAGCTAGTGTTGTTGTGAGAGCCTGCATTCAGCTTCAGTGAATTTTTTTTTTTTTGGAGATTCTTTCAACATGTTTGCCTGTTTAATGATAGGTGATTTACAAGTACTCCTGCCTATACTGCGCTGAATGTTCAGCAGTTTTTGATCAAGAAAACGGCATGACCCCTGTGCCCCACCCTCCCTATTCACCTGGTCTTGCCCCCAAGCAACTTTTTTGTTTTGTTTTGTTTTCCTGGATAAAAAAAGACCTCAAAGAGAAATTTTTTGCTGATGTGGAAGAGGTGAAACAAAACACGGCAGAAGCACTAAAAGGCATCAAAATTGATGAGTTCAGAAACAATAATGATCAGTGGAAAAAGCGTCTTAATAGGTGTATGGCATTAAATGGAGAGTCTTTTGAAGGTGACAGGTTTAAATATGTAAGAATAAATACACAATTTTTATAAATAAATTCCAGGTTTTGGGGGTCCCCTTCATACATTTATTGACAGTCTTTACTGAAGTTTTTAGTATTGATAGGAGAAGATAATTTTAAGAGTCTAAAGACTCGTGGTTTAACAACAGAGAGTGAGAATGATGCTAACTCCTTTCAAGGAAACACTCACTTCTCTCATAGGGAACTCACTTAGCGACAACTGTCCTGGCTGTCCACAAAACAGAAGAAATGGTCCTTAGGCAACTGCTATTAGAGATAGAAAATTGGAGGCATGTTTTCAGCACCTATCATCCTGCTCATTCAGAAATCTGCAGGCTCAGCTGTTCTCAGAGGAACTGTGGGCTACTTAATATATAAGTTGCCATTTTTCTTCCTCCTTTTAAATTTTCTGTCCATTTTCTGACTAGGAAGGTCCCAGTGGGCTCTGAGTTCTCCTGTGAAGCAACGCCAGCCCCCTCCTACTCCTTCCCCCACCCTCAGAAGGGCAGAGAGAAGATGCTTGGTGGCTTCTGCCACTAGTAAGGAAACCATCACTAAGCTGACGCTGAAGACTTGGTTTTAAACCACTCATCACCTAAGATCTCCATGAAACAGATTCCATGATAGGCATTCAACAGAGGTCAGAAAATGGGGGATGGAGGGGTGCACTTGTTGCACTTGAAGGATATCTTTCACTCCACAGTGAAATGCAATTTCCCGTGGGGAACAGCTGTGTGTAGGCAGCCCCCTTTTGGTGAACGGAGAACAAAGAACTGCACAGACATAATTTATCCTCCCGGCAATTCTGCAAGTAGATTTATTGAATAAATAAGCCCTAAAACATTCTTTTTACAGACTCATAAAAATGCCAGCAGCGTCTCCCTCTATCTTGATGTTGCTATCAGTCAGCTCCTTGGATTGGTACATAATACCGATATATGTTAGTTTCATGGACACAAACTATACCAACACCACCAGCCAATGGTGTCACAAGTCCTGGGTGAAAGACTATTAATGGGTGTTTGCAAAGCTGTCACTGCTATTTCTCTGAGCTTAGCATCCCAGTGAGAAAGGACAGAGAAATCAACTTTATGTATGAAAGACTGTGTTATATAAATGCTAGGGAAGAGGGTATCAAGTGACTCTGGATAGCTGCATCTTAAAAGACAAGATCAGATTTTCAAGTACTGTTTAAAGTGTTTAGTTTCCTGTTACATATAGGTTGCTGTATTATTATTATTATCATTATTAGTAGTAGTAGTAGTATTTGAGTTGGGGTCTTACTCTGTCACCCAGGCAGGAGTGCAGTGGCACAATCATAGCTACTGCAGCCAGGATCTGCTGGGCTCAGGTGATCCTTCCACCTCAGCCTTCCAAATAGCTGGAACCACAGGCATATGCTACTGTGCCTGGCTAATTTTTTTACTGACTGTAGAGACAAGGTCTTGCCAAGTTGCCAGGCTGCTCTCAAACTCCTGGGCTCAGGTAATCCTCTCACCTCGACCTCCCAAAATGCTTGGATTGCCGGCAGAGCCACTGCCCAGCTTAGGTTGTTTGTTTTAACCTAGTTCAATTGCTTTTAAACCCAGATTTCTCTCTGAATTCCAGAACCATACATCATAGACTAACTGATCATCTCCACCTGCAGGCCCCAAAAGTCCTCAAATTATCCCAAAGCATACTCTTTCTGGGTCTTCCAAATCTGCTCTCCCTCTGGAGTTCCCCATCATAGTGAGGACCTTAGAAGGAGTGGTGTGGGCCCTTCCTTCAAGGCACTACTCACATCTAATCCATCAAGTGTAGTGCAGCATAGAGCGGTGGTTAAGAATTCAAAAACAGGTTTCATCAAAAGGCAAAAAAAAATCAAAAACCTGCCTCTGCCACTTCCTAGCTGTGTGTCTTGGGGGGTAAATAACTTAACTACTCTATGCCTCAGTTTCTTCATCTGAAGAAACTACATATGTTTCTTGTACATATGTTTGTTGTAAAGGTTCCATGAAATAACCCATGTGGAGTGCTGAGAACCATGCCTTAGGAATGGCGAGCACTCCATAAATGTTAGTTACAATAAATTACACCTTTCATATATGGCCTTTGCCTCCAAACCAGCCTCTTTTAGTTCAGGTTTCCACTTGTCATTCTTAGATTGCTGCCTGAGTGAGGGCTCTTTCTAGGTTCCTCTCTGAGAAGAGAACCCCATGCTGGGGCACAGAAGCCCACAGCACAACCTTTGCTCAAGTGCAAGTACCCTTGGGCAGCCCCTGCACTAGTGAATTTCCCCTTTTCTTACAACCCCCAGTCTTCTAGGGGCTACCATATATGAAAGCCGTGGAATTATCTTTCAGAGGGCAGGCTCCTCATAGTCCAGGTTTCCCTGCTAAGTGTTCTAGGAACCCATCAGTATTAACGTACCATCTGGTGGTGTTGGGAAAGGTTGCTCTGGCTTTCGATGTGTTTGCCCATTTTATGATGGGTGATTTATGAGTACACCTGCCCACACCACGCTGAGTGCTCAGCAGTTTTTGACCAAAAATGGCATGACCCCATGCCCCACTCTCTCTATTCACCTGATCTTGCCCTGAGCGACTTTTTCAAACATTCTCAAAGGGAAACATTTTGCTGATATGGAAGAGGCGAAACAAAAAACAGCAGAAGCACTAAGAGGTATCAAAATGGATGAGTTGAAAAACTTTTCTGAGCAGTAGAAAAATTGTCTGGATAGGTGTATTGCATCAAATGGAGAGTACTTTGAAAATGACTGAAGTTTAAACATGGAAGAATAAATATAGAATTTTTTATAAATAAATTCCTTTTTAGGAGGGCTCCCCTTGTACTAAATAATAAACTTATTAAGGGCAGAATCTATATAATTTACCTTTGTGCCTCTCAGACATATCTAAGATTCTGGCATGTAGTGGTAGGTTTTTAAAAAATGCTTGTTGGATGGCTAGTCAGATGACCACTATGCATTCTGCCAGTCCAGACCAACTCACTATTATCTGACAATACAGTAAACTAGGGCTGCAGGGCAAATATGACACCAGAGGGTTCTGGTTCCTACACATGGTCATTCACATGCTATCTGTAAAGGAAGATAATAGAAGCACCTGCCACACGACACAATAGGTCCTACTCCACCTTGTTTCAACGTCACAACCAGAAGGACACGAGGAAAGTTTGCTGGAGCCTAGCAGGGAAGTGATTACAGAAGTTGAGGGGAGCTGCCAGCACATTTATCCATCCAGAAAATATGTATTTAGCACCTGCTATACAGCTGGCACTGCTCCAAGGGGGAACAGGGCTTCTGCATTGTACAACACAAAGGGGTGCTGTTTTTACCCCTATGGAAGGTATGGTTAAGGCCCAGTCTAGTTTACAAACAGAACAGCACAGTATTTGGAAACTCTGATTAGTTAGTTTTCTTTGAATGGAATTTTTCATTGTTATTTCTTCTAAGTTTGTTGACCATAACGTGTTGCTTTCCGTTTACACAGTGCTTCATATTTGAACAGTCTCACTTTTCTCATTCAGACCCAGAAAGACACACTCATACCTTCCTGAGCACCATGATTAGGTAATGAAGACAAATGGAGTGCCAGATGCCACAGAGGAAGTATGCATCCTTAAGGGGAAGCCAGCTTGCTCTCCGTCCTGGGAAATTGGGTGTTTGAGTGAATAAAGCTTCAGTTAATGTTCTAGGTCCTAGGCCGTCATTGACTCTTGTGACCTTTGGAGGATTGGGTGTCTCATCTGGGCCCCAGTTCTGTCTTCCTAACAAGTAATTGATATTCCCATCCCAGGGCTACTATAAACAAGGGCCACCTGCATCAAGGAGAAGATTCAAAGTCTTGGTTTAGAAATGCCCAGGAGTTTGAAAGGACCTAAAGACTGTGTGAGAAAAAATAGCCTTTCTTTAACCCTTTACCTATTTGCCCCAAGAATACTTTCAGATTTTGTCCTAACTTTACCACTAAAGTTGGCTGTGAAAATATCTTGCTTTTTATTATTATTATTTTCACATTGCTGTAGTATATCAATAGTCTTTGGAAACAAATGACATCATTCTATTTGTACCATTCTATTTTTAGTAGTGATATTTCCATTTACAACATATAGTAATTCTCTTCTCTCTTTTTTGTTTAGTAATTCTCAATCACTGAAAATGTCAAATCCTAGAAAATGTAGCACTCCTACACATGATGTTAACACACGCATGCACAAAAATTATTAAATACTGATCACATACATTTCTATTTCATTAGGATTAAGGACAAGTTCTGTTTAGAAATAACACCAAGAACAGTTTTGTATTTTATTTTCACATTGAAAACCAGTCAGATTGGTTTCAGTCTCAAAGAGTGTGTTATGTAAAATGAAATGAACATGGCAGTGAGCTGCAATTTTTTTTTTTTTTTCCTAAATGAGAAACAGGTTAAAGATTTCTTGGATTTCTGTGGAGGAAAGGACTCTCCTTTTCTCACATATGTCTTTCTTGACCTGAATTCTGAGTATTTTGTTTAAACACATCCTCCCCAACACATCTTCACACAATGATTATTCATAAATAGCCAAGAGTTGTGTGTCCCAGCCTCAGTCTCAGTGTCACTGCCTAAGGAGTCTTTCTAGACATTTTCCCCTAATCCCCGCCCCTTCCCCTGAGACTTTAATATCACAGATGCCTGAAGGTGTTGTTTATGTACTGTATGGATGTCTGCACTTTATACATAAGAGAGAAGGATTTTTTTCCACCACCCCCCCAAGCCAATGTTCACCCCCTTACCCCCTTGAAGGCGATATGGCCCTCACTGAGACTTTGTGGCCTACAGAGGGAAATTAATCAACTTAATATTTTAAAATTGAATTTTATTTTCTATACATTTTAATGTAATATTCATTTAATTTATAATAAAACGATTCCATTCCCTCAGACTTTCTGTGGGTGGCAATGACCCTCTGTGTACCCAGGGGGGCACACTCTCACAGCAATGGGAAGGGTGTTCACTCACACCTTCAGCTCTGGATGGCCTCAGCTCTCAATGCTGCCTCATCCAAGGTCACATTCTTCTCCCAGGTAACATGCATCCAATAACTGGACAATCAGCTGAAAGGCTCGCCCCTTCCACTGCAAATTGAAACAGCTCTCAGTGCTGTCCCACTTTGAGAGCGCCCTACGTGGTGCACAGAGACCAGCTCCTCCATCTGCCCAAGGTTCTGGCCTCAAGAGTGTTCCTTCACATACCTGCTGCAACCCAGGCTCCATCTCAGATCCTGCTGTGGGGGCCCACACTAGACACTTGCACAGCCACTTCTACCTTTCCACATAGGCTTCCACAATCTCTGTGCTGCCTTTCCCTGAGCTCTACCTTTTCTGTCTCTCGGCTCCTTCCTTTCTGTGCCTTGACAAATCTCATCCTCTTCTCCAGGCTTTCATCATTTTAAAGCTGTATTCTCTGAAGCAATCTGTATTCCAGCAAGTTTGAAAACTATTCATCAATATGTGGGAGGAAAATATTGGAACATCTACTTATTTTCGATCCAAACACACAAAAAGAAATTAAGTTTGACTAACGCTGTATGTACACAATGGCAGTGACACACTCTCACCCTTGGCTGCAAGCCCCAAAGTTAAATATGGGGCCTGGTAAGTGAGGGACCAGAGAGGCATGGACAGTCCGGGCTCAGAGCAGCTATCAGTGGCATGAATCTCCAACTGCCTTTCATCACAGTATGAGAATCTATAAGTGGATTTATGAATTATTTTAAACAGTAGAATTCTTAGAGTGTTTTGCAATAGAATGGTTGTATTCATGAAACTCCTGTATTCCAAAGAGGTTCATTGACTGTCTCATGGCGGTACTGAAGAACTGTCAAACTTAAGATAAATTTCACATTATTTTACAAAAATACAAGTGTTCAAATGTTTTAATACTTTCTGTAATATAAGAGATTACCAACACCTGGCAGGTATCTAGAAGATATTTTTTTCAGAACAATAAATCCATTGATCAACTTTTTAAAGATTTAATTCTTTTTTTTCTTTTTACTCTTTCCCTCCATGACAGAGGAGTCTTGTTTTGTTTTGCTTTTTTGTTTTGTGTGTGTGTGCTTTTAGCAATGAATTTTTTTTTTTTAATCACTTAAAAAAGGGAACATTTTGAACACAGATGTCTGGAAATACTTCCATGATTACATGATCTTGTTTCCTGAAAACTCTATGTCTCACTTAAAATATTCTCTTATCTGCTCTCTTTAGAAACTTGCATCTATTTTTAAATTTTCTAAATAAAGGCATTCAGTGAGGTTTGAACCTATCTGTTAAAAGTATATGGACATGATGTCATCTGACTAGTTTACAAAAGTAGCTGATTGGCAAGGTTGGTTAAGGTGGAAATGTACTAGCTAAATGTGATAGAAAATTATTTGGATAATTAGCAAATGGAATTAGAAGATAAAATAATGCCTTGATGCAGTAAGCACAGTCAAGTATGTACTATTTCTTTTGGGATCTGCCTATCCTCATTATGTATCTTTTTTAGCCACAACAGCCATTGGAATGAAATATTTAAATAAACTGAACTTTGAACCAGTCTTTAACAATGTATTAAACTAAGATTTCCAAACTAATGTAGTATATTCAATCACATTACTTTTACTATAATATAATAATTTTTACTAGGAGTGATATATTTTTTGTCCCACCAATAATATAATACTACCTTTAAAATATTATTGAATTCCCTTCTTAGTGCTTCATTTAAAATGTTCATTTTTGGCAACCCCCTCAGGTCCCCTCCCACTATGGGAGATTTTCTGTCTTCTCAATAAATCCTGCTTTCTCAAAAAAATAAATTAAATTAAATAAATAAAATGTTCATTTTGTGTATCTTTTAATGTACTTAATATATTGGTATAGTGTTATGCAAGAATATTTATGAGCAAACATATTTTGGATAATGAGTTCAAAATACTTTACTGATAAGTACAAAACCAAAATATTTGAAGGATACTGCTCGTATTAGTTTCCTGTAGCTGTTGTAACAAATCATCACTATTTGGTGATATAAAACAATAGAAATTTATTTTCTCAGAGTTCTGGAGGCCAGAAACACAAAATCAATGTCATCAGACCAAAATCAACATGCTGGCAAGGATTCCCCCTCTGACTCTAGAGAGAATTTTTCCTTGCTTCTTCCAGTTTTTGGTGGCACTCTTTGGCTTGTGACTGCATCACTCTAATATTTAAGGCCAGCATCTTCCAATTTCTCTCTGTTCCTTCTTCTACCACCTCCTCTGTGTGTGTGAAAATCACCTCTGTCTCCTTCTAATAAGAATACATGTAATGGCATTAGGGCCTACTCAAACAATCAAGGATAATCTCCCAATTTCAACAGTCTTATTTTTCTTTGCCAAATGAGTTAACAGTCACAGGTCCCAAGATCAGGATGTGAATATCCTTTTCGGGGAGAGTCATTTTTCAGTCTACCACACTGCTCTATTGCAACGTTCTTCCAACTCTATTAGGCATAGGAATCATCTGAAAAGCATGCTAAGCATGTAGACAAGGATGGTTCACTCTGAGATTCTTAGTAAGTTTGCAAGAGGTGGCAGATCTAGGAAATTGCATTTTTGAAATATCAGTTAATTTTGAAGTAAAATTTTGATGCTCAGAAAAACATTGCTCTAAAAGGATTTTGTTTCCCATTCTTGTTTCTTGTTTTGTTTTGTTTGTTTTAATTTTTTATTTTAAAGATGTGGGGTACAATTCAAGGTTAGATATACAAATGTTCATTATGCAGGTACCCTTGTTGATGAGGTATGCCCTCCCCAGCAGATTCCAACTACTGCCAATCCCTCCCCACATCCACCCCCGAAGTTTCCCACTACTGCCAATCCTTTTCTTATAGTATTATGATAATTGTTCAAGGACTGCTTATTAGTGAGAACATGTGATGCTCAGTTCTTTGTTTCTGTGATAGATCACTCAGTATTATAGGCTCTAAGTCCATCCAAGTTGCTATGAAGTTCCTAATTTTGTACTTCTTACACTGAGAATAATAAGATATCCATCATGTGTTTTGAATTTCTTAAAATATCATCATTTCCTTTAACACACACTTACACAGTATTTACCAAGGACTCTTCTTAATTATTTACAAATATTAACTCATTTAATTCTCCTAACTACCCTATAAAGTAACCACTACTGCTGCCCCCATTTCACAGAGGAAACTGATGAATAATGCCTGGTGTTAAATAATGTGCCCCGGCCAAATAGCTACATAGCTTCAGAGTCTGGATTTGTATCAATGTCTGGCTCTCCAGTCTGTCTTACCTGGCCTCAAAATTATTTTAATATCTTAAAAGTCGTACCTCACTTTTGTACCTGTTTTAAAAATCTTCCAAAAATCTTACCGAAGTTTTGGTACAACTCGTAATATATAAAAATATCTCCCTCCAAGTATCTTTAATTATCTGGAATGCTTACAAGTGATTCTTAAAACTAAGCTGTGATAGTGACAGGATTTTATGAGACATCTGGAGAAAATGAAGAAAGTTCCATTATTATGGGTAAATCCCAGAAATATCTGATTCTAGAACAAGTTCTCAATATGTTTCACTTAAACTTGAGTTAGAACCAAAGACAGATTAAACAGATTGAAAGCAACAAATAATGAAGAGCCAAATATTGTGAAGGTTTGTACAGTTGTGAAGATCTGCCCATTGCAGTTGGGTAAGCGAGTGGTTCTTGAACTTTAGCATGTGTCAGAGCCCTGGAGTGACTGTTGAAACACAGATCACTGGGTTTTAACCTCAAGCGTTTTTAATTCAGTGGGCCTGCGGTGGGCCCAAGAACATTCATTTCTTACTGGTTCCCATATAATGCTGATGTGCCTGGTCTTGAGGCCACACCGTGAGAAGCACCACAGGGGATATTTATTAAGAGTCTACTATGTCAGAGACAAGGACTAGGTGCCAGGGGTGTGGTACACATCAGGAAGTCCCAGGGCTCAAGGAGCAAATAGGAGAGAAAGTCAATGAGCAAAAAACGCACTAATACAGATTATTTGAATACACAGTTGATCTGATGATCTAGTGTTTAGAAACATGGTTACCCCAATTGTTCATCTTCAGTCCAAAGTAAAGCGACACAGAACATCCTGACATCGTACAATCGTGACAATCACACAAGTAGACTGTTAGGATGAACTTCCCTAACTGGCCGAGTGAATCTATCATTAACTCAGTAATCTCTCAAGAAACAGAAAAGTAAGAAGAAAATCCTAAGTAAGTCAATCTGTCACCAACCACTGATTATACAACATAGTTATTCAGTGTTAACAGCCAGTCATGACTCCAACCCCAAAATAAAATATCTATCAGAAACATGACCAAGAAGGCATCTGACACTCTCCCACATCTGCACTGGCTACTGTTTTCACTTCCAATGCTCCTGAGTCAGCTCTGGGTGAATCTGTTGTTGAAAACAATGCCGGCGAGCAAGCTCACAAGCATTTAGTCACTCAACAAATATTGACTCTGCACTGTCTGGTCTTGTAGCTAGTGTTCTAGTGGTACACGACTAGTTTAAAACTGCTAGTATTTACCAATATCTGTGTTCTCCTTTTCCTCCCAGTCAGGATGCCTACACTATGTGGTTAGCCTCTCTCATGCTCAGGTGTGGTTGTATGACAAAACTATAGTCAGTAAAGTTGAGTGTCTGTAATATAGACTCCTTGGGCCTCACCCATAAATACCTCCAAAGCATAGGATTCATTCCTTCTCCCCATTCACCTGCTGAATAGACATGATACCAAGGATACAAAATAGGGTGGAGCCACAAGATGGATGTGTTTAAGTTTCATACTGGTGAAAACAAGATACTTGGAGATATCAATAGAATAATGCTTATTGGTCTGGAAAATCTGTCACGGTTCTGTCCGTATTGTAGTTTCAACAGATGATAGGCACTGTTTGCCAAGGCAAAGGAGAAGGGAGATACTTCCAATTTGAGACCTCAGGGTACTATTAACTTTAAACATAATTACATATAATTTTTAGAAGAATCTAAAAATTCTTTAGAAGAATCTGAAAAATCATATGGTTTTAAGAAGAATCGTAATATATTGGAAAAGCATCTTAATCTTTGACTCAGTTAAGCAAAGATGAAAGATACCCAGCTGTTCAGGCCATAACATCATATTCAAACGCTCCTAATCATTTGGTCCTTGACAATGCATATAGGAGCACAGTACACAGGAAGAAAGGATGCAACTTCCACATTCCTAGCCTAGAAAGTTCAGCCTTATAAAGTCACTATACTGTCCCTCTCTTACTCACTTTGTCCCACCCTATCTTACATGAGAGAACAGAGAGCTTGATCCCAAGGTGACAGATCACTGCAGTCAACACAGACCCAAAAACAACTGCACTGACACAGGTGGAGAGAAAGTCTGCGGGCAAGGTCTTAGCAGATCACAAAGCATCACTAGTGGTCAGCACTCTTACATTGCGTAATGACTGCCTTACAGCTCCTGGGGTACTAGGGGGCAGGGGGATCAATGGCAGGTCTTTGAGTCATCACCCAGGATCAAGCTCTGTCCCTTCCTCATGTAAGAGTCATCCTGAAATTTGTCAAGAACCAAATGCCCTCTTCTGAATTTCGGGAAAGGAGAGTCAATGTCCTTGTCAATTAGCTTCTTCTGCCTAGGTTGGGGAACATGGGTGTTCCCGATTCTTAGAATTTCATAGCCTTTCTGATTCTTCACTGTTTCTTTGTCTCCTGTCAAAGACAAAGAGAAAGAAGCTACTTCTTAAATTTCAGCTTCTGTTATGTGAACATCTGTGAGCAAATAAACTGTGAATGTGGTTTCCATCTTTTTCCCTGCTCAGGAGCCGGCAGTTCACTCCCAACTCGTTGAGGCCCTGTGCATCTGGCTGATGAGTCGGCGCTCAGTGGGGTGGCTTTAAATCCATAAATGATTCAAAGGCAATAAACAAAACAAAGACTTCAACCCTTTTGTTGAGAAAGGAGACTGTATTTAGGAGATTATCACCTTAGGCCACAATTTAGGAAATGACTTTCCAGTCTCAAAAGAGTTCATAATGCAGAGATAAGACAAATTTTTTCTGACTATCATTAGAACATTTCCTGTCATTTTCTATTTTGATTCTGTATCAGTTATCATTAATATAGTGCTACAGGATCCTATGCAAAGGGCCACATTGAAAAAGTCTAATAAGTTTAGTAAATACAAACAGAAAATTGAAAACAAAATAGCATGTTAGTCTAAGAAAATAAATTTCAGACAATCCATAGAACATGAATGTTTCAGAGGAGTTATTTTCCACAGCATACTCCCACGGCCTTACTGCATGAACTGAGGGAAATCAAAGTATGGGGGACAATCTGGTCTGGTGGCGTCTTCGTCACATATCCTTTGTTTTAAGATCAGTTTGGGGATTATCAAGCTGAGCCAAAAAGGAAGCCACCCTGCATGCCTGTAGAGCCAGGGAGATGACTCCCTTGCTTCTCGGGCTACTAAGACAAGATCTGGACAAGAAACACAGGGTTTTTGATATGGCAGTACCAATAACTCGTTTCTAAAGATTGCCAGCTCCAGGAGGGCATGATACTGTCATCAGGGTGGTAGCTTTAAGAAGGGTTAGATCTCAATCATCAAACCCAATTGATATGAAAACTTCTTGTAAGAGCAGATACTTAGTTTAAGGATCTATGAATGAAAATCTACAAATTCAGGAGTGAGAATTGCCCAAATCCATTCTTGTTCATAGAGTTGTTTGAAGGCAGTCTGGTCAACTCAGGCTTGGAAAAGATACAGGACTCAGCAGGAGAAGGTGGGCAGCCTGGGCAGGGGCAGCAGGACTTGTGGAGCAGCACTGGGACCTCTAGACGTCCCCTCTGCTCTCAGACAGGGCACGCTTAAACAAGAGCTGCCTTTCTTATGGGACCTTGTGGTCAGGGTGTTTGACAGTATGAGAGGTCACACTATCCACGTAGGTAAACACAAAAGTTGCAATAATTCCCATTACATGTAATTCCTGTGGAATGATGACTGCAAGAAAATCTCTGATTGCTCATTTGCTTATTCATGTATTCATTTATTCAGCACATGTGTGAGGAGGGACCCAAAAGACCCTGAACTTATTTATGAAAAATTGTGCATTTATTCTTACATGTTTACGCTTCAGCCACCTTCAAAGTACTTTCTGTTTGATGCAATACACATATTGAGACTTTTTTCCACAGGTCAAAACAGTTTTTGAACGGCATCCATTTTTATGCCTTTTGGAACTTCTGCCATTTTTTGTTTGTTTGTTTCACCTCTTCTTCCCTTTGAGGACTTTTTTCATCCAGGGAAACAAAAAAAAGTTGCTCAGGGTGACAACAGGTGAATAGGGAGGGTGGGGCATGGGGGTCATGCTGTTTTCAGTCAAAAACTATTGAACACTCAGCACAGTGTGAGCAGGTGTGTTGTAAATTACCCATCATGAAATGGGCAAACACACTGAAAGAATCTCAAAAAAATAAACAATTCACAGAAGCCAAACGCAGCCTCTCACAACAACACTAGCTGGTACTCTGATGCCAATGGGTTCCTAGAACGCTCACTTAGTGGGAGAAACCTGAACTACAAGATGCTCTCCACAAAACGATTCTGGGATTTTGGGGATCCCCCTTATATATGGAACTCAGTTACATGCCCAGCACCACTCTGTGCTGAGGAGACAGCTGTAAACAGATGAGGACCCTGTTTCCATGATTCCTATAATCCAATAGCAGAAAATACAAAGCCCCCAAAAGTCAGTAAACACAGTACTTGCTGACTGTGATATGCACAGCAGGTCCTTGAATAATGTCATTTTGTTCAACTTGTTTCATTATAATGTTGATGAGGAAAGAAAATCGAGTCCGGCGGGGCCACTGTCTATGTGAGGTGTGCAGAGTCACCACACCATGAGGACTTTCTCTGAGTACTCCAATTTTCTACATCCCAAGGATGTGCATGTGAGGCACATGGGTCTGTCTCCATGGTCCCAGTCTGAGCAAGTGTGGAGCTGTGTGTGACACACCCCACAGTGGGGTGGCATCCTGTCCAAAACTGCTTCCTATCTTGCACCTGGGCTGCCAGGACCAGCTCAGGGTCCCTTCAACCTTGAAATGGAATAACTGGGTAAATAATTACTTCACTTGTTATGATTAATCATTCTCAAATGTATCTTTAACTCATATTGTATTTCAATGTTTAATATTAGAAGGGTTTTTGGTCTTTATTTAGAAGTTTGGTGACATTTCTGTGACCAGAAGTATGCTGTAGGAATTTAACTCTTGCTGATACCAATTAGCCTATGGTAAAAATCAGGGTCCTCATAGGTGGTTTCACTTAATGTTGCAGTCTTCAGGAACCCATGGACAATGTTAGGTGAGGACTTACTGTACTGTGAAGAAATTTGGCAAGGCGTAGACATAGAAAGCAGCAGGGTAGACTTAGTTCAGATGGAGTGTTCAGGGAAAGGTCTCTCTGACATTAAAGGTGACATTTAAGCATTTAAGACTGGAGGCCTGAGAAGAAGCCAGCCATGCAGAAGCCAAGAAGGAGCATTCCAGACAGATAGAAGAGCAGGTTCAAGGTCCTGGGGCGGCTGAGCACTGGGCACTGAGCAAAGGCCAACAAGCCCGAAGCCAGGCTGAGAGCAGATGGGAGCCAGAAGCTGCAGGGGTGGTGAGACCAGTCAGGCATGTGTGGCTTATTTGAAGGCAATGGGAAGACTTACGAGGGTTTTATGTGAGAAAATGACAACATCTGATTTAGGTTTTTGAAAGCTTGCTTTGGCTGCTTTGTGGAAAATGGATTGGACAGAGTAGGAGCGAAAGGAGATTGTGCTGAGATTCAAAAGGAGTTAAAACATGGCCCATGTGATGGACTCACAGTCTGTGAGAGATAAAGGCCAGCGAACACATGACTGTGGTGGGACGTATGCAAGAGCGTGCATATGCCCAAGGCATCCGAGCAGGACAAAGAAGGGACACTGTGGTCTGAGGTCATGCCACCTGTCAAGGCAAGCCATGTTTACATAAAGATGTGTGGTCTTGGCAACTTCTTCAAGCTTGAGTTTCCTCATGATCAAGTGAAGAACATGCTCCTCCTACAAGGATTGTTTTGAAGAACAAAGAGGAAATGATTGACTCTTCATGTATTCTCCCTTCTCTTTCTTAACCCACTTGGAAATATGCACTGGTGTCTGGCACCAGGAGACCCATCTTCACAACAGGAAAAAAAAAAAAACAACCGGAGGAAGAGAGGCTGTGTATATGCTTCCTGCTGAGTGGACAGTGCTTACAAAAGAAGGGAAAAGCAGATTTAAGTCATTGCTCCTAAACTGGAGATGGCTCATTGTGTTTAAAAATCATGGATATGCTAGAAACTCTCCAATCACTGCTCTGATACTAGCACCTGTCATTTCATTTCCCACCAGATGCAACTTCCGTGACCTAGTTACCTTACCTCTGATAAAGAATGGTCAGATATTCACACCTTTGCCAATTTCCTGGCATCTTGCAAGGACATTTTTTAAATCCCTCATTACCAATATTTTTTATAGTAGCATCAATATACCCACTTGTATAAACTCCTTTTTATAGGCTCATTTCATTAACCACCAGTCCTCTCACTTTTGTGATGTGGGTGTCTCCTGTAAATTACAAAGAAGCACAGAGCATGACTCCAATCCTGGGAGCTGGAGGAAACATCCCACCTAGAGTGCAACTGGGCACGTATCTTTTAGGGGTTCCCAGGGGCCATGGTTCTTTATCCCCGGTTCTCCCAGAATATACTTTCTTCAGTTAGCTCTTCAGTGTCAGTGATGTCATGTTCTGCCCAGGATTATCCCAGGTAAAATGCTAGTTCCCTTCTCTCTGCTACTGATACAGCCCAGTGAAGTGGTTAAGAGGGGAAGGCCACAAGCCTGCCTGAGTTTGAGTCTGGTGCCACCATTTACAAATATCCTTTGGCAGGTTACCAGTTCTGTAACATGGAGAGGATGTTCACACCTACTTTCTGTGGGTTGGTTTTTTTGTTTTTTGAGTTGGAGTCTCACCCTGCCGCCCAGGCTGAAGTGGTACAATCATGGCTACCACAGCCTCAACCTCCTGGACTCAGACGATCCTTCCGCCTCAGCCATCCAAGTCTGGAAGCACAGGTGCTCACCACCATGCCCAGCTAATTATTTATTTATTTATTATAGAGACGGGGTCTCGTCAAATTGCCCAGGCTGGTCTCAAACCCCTAGGCTCAGGCTATGCTCTTGCCTTCACCTCCCAAAGTGTTGGGGTTACAGGAGTGAGCCTCCATACTTGGCCAGGTTGTTAAGAAGAATAAATTAATTCATACACATCAAATGCTTGGGAAAGTGCCTTGTCATATAAGTACCCAATAAATGCTAGCTATTATTCTTAGACATTAAGGTGAAGAACTTTGTGTTCCCTCCCAAAATATGGATAGCTGTGCATAACATCAGAAAACACTGTCTATGGTCTCTGTTTTCTTCCCTCGACCAAAAATCTAAAATAATGAAAGATGTTTAATTGTAATGCCTAACTCAGAACATGATTTAAGGACACTTTTTCTAAGTATCCCAGACAAGCATTTGAGCACTGTAGTCTGAGCTCTCACCTTCTGCCCTCAGTACAAGAGACAAGAATGGCAGGCCATGGTGTCTTGGGAGCATGGCATCCCTGAGTGACAGCTGGTGCTGTCAAGAGTCGTTACTACTGGCGTGCACAGACCTTCTGGCAAAGCCAGCAAAACAGAGGAACTGAGCCTCCCTGCCCACCTGTCAGCCCCGTCCAGGAACAGCAGAGAAATGTGCTCTTTTCTTCCTTCAAAGGCGCAGCAAGCTCCAGTGTCTCCATGAATGCTGGCCTCTTCAATTCCGGCCTGCCTCCTCTCTCTCCCCGAACACAGACCCTCCAACCCATTCTTCCAAGAAGGGGATTAGCCCAATTAATCTCTGGACAAATGTCAAGGAGTCCGGGGAGGGGGCATCTTTCAAGTGCCGTGCCTCCAACAGCAAAGAAAGCCAGACACACGCGGAGGCTGCACAGCACAGAGGCCAGCCGGAGCAGCTGCCAGCGGTGTCACACCGAGCCTGCTTAATCTCAGCTTAGCTTCCCAGGGGCTCACTGCCTTGCCAGCCTGTCCTGACACACCACAAGCACCAGACACTCGAGTTCCCTCTCGCCATCTGGGAAAGGGTGGTGGCAGAAAGAGAGCTCTAGGATCAGAATCCACCTTGGAGGCCAGCACTGCTCCCTCCTTCATGCCTTGGCCTCCTGTGCCCACCCTGTCCTCCAACCCACCTGCCTCCCCACCTTCAGAGGGCAGGCACTCATCTTCAGAGCCTGGTTACAAAATGTAAAGGTCTAGTTCAGAGCAAGGAACCCGAGAAAGCAAAACATCATCGTGCCTAAGGCCACACAGCTAGTAAGTGATACTACCAGGACTGGACACCCATACTGTAGCATTGTGAGGCAGCAGGAAATGGTAGGAGTGGAGGAAATACTCATTCTCTTCATACAAAATTATTTTTCCCAACCATAAGTCTCAGTGGCCTGATTTACAGAATTTGGTGAAAAGCCCTGAGAGTTTTTTCTTCTTTCCTCTAATTCCCAGAAAAAACTCATTGAATCCATCTAGGGGGTGGCTGTCCTGGCAATAATCTTGAATAGAGGTTTCCCAATCGCTCCACAAAGTCATTCTAACATTTTAATTTGTAAAGTATTTTCTAGTAGTTTAAATCCCCCCTCTTTTCCTTTCTTTCCTCCCTCTCCCCCTCTTTCTCTCTCTCTGTAGGCAGCAAAATCTGGCTTAAGCAGCAGGTTATTAAGCAGCACTTCCACATACTACAGTTCAATGATTTGGTAATTAATTTTCATAATGATGATCTGGAAGGATTTCTAAAAGATCCAAGAATTATCTATATGCTACTAGTTATGCATATGCTTTGCGTATAAGCTGCAATCTGGGTGTCCAGTCCTGGTAGTATCACTTACTAGCTGTGTGGCCTTAGGCAAGTTATATAACTTCTCTTCCTATTACCATAACCTTATCTGCAATATGGGGATACAAAGTGCATTAAGAGAGATAATAGCTAACACTCTAGTTATGGAATGTGTCCTATGAACCAGACACTATGCCAAATGAATTATCTTATTTAACCTTCTCAACAACTGCTGAGTCAATATTAAGTGTATTTCATGACAGTCTAATTTTCAACATTAGCACTAATACCGGAGATGCCAAAAAAACATATACACATTTTCAGAGACGTTATCTAAGCATTACTTTTATTTTGCCACAATCAGAAGCATCTGGAAGCTGATGGTAACCACTCTGAGCAGCTCTCAGAATTGCAGCAATCAAATGTGACTTGTATTCATTTTTTGTACTGGTATATATTGAGTATTACAATCTTAATATCGTTTTTTCCTTTTTTAAAATGTATACTTTTTTGGCCCTCTCTGAATGGAACCGATATGACTACTGAGAAGAATATCTGATTAATGTAAACTCTTCACTTTCTGACTGGTACATGGCATGTGCGATCCACTTCAGGTTACGATTATTATCCAAAACTCTTCTGCTCAGATATGCTTTCACATCAGAAAAGTTTTGGACTGCAGAAAGACAATATGGCTCACATCACAAATAGAACACGCTAGTCTGGGGCGGCATCCTGTAACAGAATGCATTAATATTTCTGCTGAAAAACATGAATATTCTCCATAAAGAGGAGCTCGAAGAGCTTCACGCCATCTCAGAACAGGTTTTGCTACCAAAAGCCATGCAGAACAGGTGGTTTTGCCACCAAATGAGTTTAAAAAGAGGAAGAAAAAAAAAAACTCGTGGTGTGTTTGGATCTCAAAATTTTAAATAGGAGACTGTGAACTTTACAAAAATACTAGACAGAGAACCAAGAGTCTAGTCTTTGTTGTGACAGAAACCACTGTGTGATCTTGGGCCAATGACCAAACTTGGTGGGCTTCAGATTCTTCATCTTCAAAATGGATGATTATCACAGCCTCCCACATTACACAGAAGTAGCTGTGATGATCAAATGAGACAGGATGCATCTGAGTGTTCTGAATAAGTAAAGTGTTTTGCATATCCAAACTGTTTATTATCTTTTTCAGAATTTTAAAGATGATTATGGTTTTAATTATGCACTACTGCTTCTTGTTTGAATGGCACAGCATTGCCTGCCCAGGAAGGGATCCCCAATTAAGTCTCTTTCTCACATGCATCATTGTTATTGTTCCTTATACATCAATAAAGACCAGCGCACACATGATGACCACACTGCTGAAGTATTTCTCTGGGCTAATCCACAAGAATAACCTCTAGGAAATAAGGACAAGCTGCTGCATCAAATCACTGCAGTGACTGAAAAATTTGAAAGACCTGTTGTGCTTTGAAGAAGCAAGCTGTTTGAGGATCATCTTAACCTGATTTTACAACTTCTTGGAAATCTGTTCATGCCTCCCTTTTCTGTGTGGCCCGGGAGTTTGATGATCCAGTTGCTAGTCCCGGCTTAACCTCTAATGATCTGTGTGATCTGTGACAAGTCACAGCACCTCGTAGATGGATTCCCCAGGTCAGCTGAGCCTCAGTAGACTCTGGATGGCAAGAGAGGTGCTGCCACTCAGTGCCCCCAACAGAAGACTTTCTTCCTACAGGGTTCAAGCCCTGAGTGTCCCCCACATCCCTAGCTGCTCTGTCTTTGCACTGATATCAATCACATGCTACTGATGTCTGCCCAGCTGTTACAGAGGAGGCAACGCCACCCACCCACGACAGACTGAGTCACATCTGTCTGCTTTCTCTCTGCCATGAACTCCTCGAAGCCCAAAAATGAAGCCTGTGACCTTCTTTCCCTCTGCCTCTCTTTATCCTCTTTCAGCTTGCCAAGTCTCCAGACTGAGTGATTTGTTCCATTAGCCATGGTTTTACAAAATTAACCATGAATGTTCTTCAGTGTCCATGGTAACCTTTCTGCCAGGGAGCAATTAGAACTCCAAGCTATCCTCTTTTGATGCTAACTTCTAGAAATAGAGGTTTCCTAGCTGCTAAAACAAGAAAGAAGACATTATAAATACTCCCTTTCATAGAGGAGGACACACTGAGTTACCTTGACTCTTTCACAAAGGTAGTAATTATTCTCAGTCGTTGAAGAAAATTCTGTTTTAAAATCCCAAGGTCTGTGGCATATATGAAAATGGCAGTGTGACACACACACACACATACACACAAAAATACTGGGCTTAGAATCTGAACTTGTTCTACCTTCAAGGAGACTGCAGTCTAATAGAGAAGACAGAAATATAGAATAGACTGTTCTGTTATCACATTTATGATATACTATAATGCGTAGAGGTGGAGCAAGATGGCCAAATAGAGCCCTCCAGTGATCATCTCCCAGCAGGAACACCAAGTTAACAACTATTCATGTAAGAAAACACTTTAGTAAGAAGACTGAAAGACAAATCTATCAGAAATAATAACGAAGACAACTTTTTAGGAGATAAACATTATAAAAGGATATAGATAGAAATAGCAAAAAGCCAAAACGCAGGGCGCTTGAAGTTATAGTATAGAATACAGAGTTTTTTAGTTTTCTCTTTGCTTATTTGCTTTCTTTTCTCTCTAATGGAGTTGTCATCAGTTTAAAATAATTGGTTATAAGATGTTATTTGCAAGCCTCATGGTAACCACGAAGAAAAGCCTATAATACATACACAAAAAGAAAGAAATTAAAATATAATACCAGAGAAAATCACTTTTACACAAAGGAAGACAGAAAGGGAGGAAGGGAGGGGAGGAAGGAGGGAGAAAGGGAGAGAAGATCAACAAAACAATTAGAAAAAAATATAACAAAATGGCAGTATTAGGTTCTCACCTATCAATAATCGTGTTGATGTAAATGGACTAAATCAAAAGACATGCAGTGGCTGAATGGATAAAAAAAAGGCACCCAACTACATGTTGCCTACAGGAACCTCACTTCACCTCTAAAGACACACATAGGCTAAAAATAAAGGGATGAAAAAAGATATCCCATGCAAATGGAAACCAAAACCGAGCAGGAGCAATTGTATTTATATCAGATAAAATAGATTTCAAGAAAAAAACTGTTAAAAAAAAGTCAAAGAAGGTCATTATATAAAATAAAGGAGGTCAATTTAACAAGAGGATATAATGATTATAAATATATATGCACCCAAAGCTGGAGCACCCAGATATATAAAGCAAATATCATTAGAGCTGAAGAGATAAATAGATCATGATACAATAATAACTGGAGACTTCAAAACCATATTTCAGCATTGGACAGACTATCTAGACAGAAAACCAACAAAGAAATATCAGACTTAATCTTTACTATAGACCAAATGGAACTAATAGACACTTATAGAACATCTAATCCTCCAAATACACCTTATTCTCATCAGCACATGGAACATTCTCAAAGACAGACCACATGTTAGGCCACAAAACAAGTTTCAAAAAATTTTTAAAAACTGAAGTCACATCAAGTATCTTTTCTGACCATAATGAAATAAAACTAGAAATCAATAACCAGAGGAATTTTGGAAACTACACAAACATTGTAAAAATTAAGCAATATGCTCCTGTACATCCACTGGGTCAATGAAGAAATTAAGAAGAAAATTTAAAAACCTCTTGAAACAAATGAAAATAGAAGCACAACATACCTAAACCTATGAGATACAGCAAATAGTATAGTAAGTTCCTTACATACAAGCAAGTTCCATTTCAAGAGCATGTCTAAGTCCAATTTGTCCATAAGTTGAACAAAGTTAGCCTAGGTACCCAACTAACACAATCGACTACATAGTTACTGTACTATAATAGGTTTAAAATATTTTCACACAAATAATACATATAAAACAAACAAAAAATAAAGAAAACATTTCTAATCTTACAGTACAGTACATTGAAAAGTACAGTAGTACAGAGCAGTAGAACAGCTGACACACAGGGGCTGGCATCCAATGAACAGGCAAGAAGAGTTACAGACTGGAGGAGGGAGAGGAGGTGGGAGATGGTAGAGCTGAAGGAGCATCAGCAATAGGAGAAGGAGGGCAGGTTGCAGTTTTACTCATGCTGATGTTGATGGCACAAGTTCTGGCTTCTTGCCAGATTCAATTCTATCTACCCTCTTGAAAAATGATTCAGTGATGTCTGGGTAGCAGCTCTTTTTTTTTTTTTTCTCATTATAGATGATACAGCAGCACTGGATTGCATTCTGAACAGCTGCAGCAACCTTTGTGTACTGTTCTACATCTGGGTCCTGTATCTCAAAAACTAACAGTGGCTTCCCAAATAATGAGAACTCATTCTCACATCTTTGAAAGTTTACAACTTGAAGGTTCATATGTAGGGAAATTACTATAGTACTAAGAGGGAAATTTATAACAATAACCCACAGCATCAAAAAAGTAGAAAAAATGTAAGTAAACAAACTAATAATACATCTTAAAGAACTTGAAAATAAAAGCAAACCAAACATAAACTATAAGAAAAGAATTAAAGATTGGAGCAGAAATAAATGCAATTGAGACTAAAGAAACACAAAATATCAACAGAATGAAAAATTGGTTTTTTGAAAAGATAAGTAAAATCAGCAAACTTTTAGTCAGACTAAGAAAAAAAGAGAGAAGACCCAAATAAATAAAATCAAAGATGAAAAATGAGACATTACAACTTAAACTGCAGAAATTTGAAAGCTCGTTGGAGACTACTCTGAGCAACTATAGGTCAATAAATTGGAAAATCTAGAAAAATGGATAAATTCCTAGACACACAACCCAACAACACTGAGCCATGAAGAAATCTCAACCATGAATAGACTAATAACAAACAATGAGATAGAAGTAATAATAAAAATTATTCCATAAAAAAAAAACTCAGAACCTGATGGCTTCACAGCTGAATTCTACCCAATTTAAATGTAGAAAAACCAATCCTACCAAAACTATTACCAAATATCAATGAAGAATGAATACTTCTAAATTCATTCTATGAGGTCAGTATTACCCTGATATCAAAACCAGACAAAGACAAAACAATAACAAATAAAACTACAGGCCAATATCCTTGATTAACACAAATGTAAAAATTCTCAACAAAATACTAGCAAACCAAATTCAGCAGCACATTAAATAGATCATTCATCATGATCAGTGAGATTCTTGCCAGGGATGCAAGGATAGTTCAATATATACAAATCAATCATGCAACACATCATATCAACAGAATGAAGAACAAAAACCATTTGGTCATTTTTTTATAAATATCAAAAAACCATTCAAAAATTCAACATCACTTCATGATAAAAAATAATCAAAAACCCAACTACAGAAGAAACATAACTAACACAGACCCACAGTTAGTATCAAACTAAATGGAGGAAAACTGAAAGCCTTTCCTCTAAGATCTGTAATAAAACAAGGATGCCCACTTCACCAATTCTTTTCAACATAGTACTAGAAGTCCCAGCCAGAGCAATTAGACAAAAAAAAAAAAATAAAGTAGCAGACATCCAAACTGGAAAGGAAGAAGTCAAATTAGCTTGCTTTGTAGGCAATACAATCTTATATTTAGAAAAACCTAAAGATTCCACCAAAAAAACTATTAAAACTGATTTTAAAAATTCAGTAAAGTTGCAGGATACAAAATCAGCATAAAAAAATCAATGACATGTCTATATGATAAGAGTGAACAATCTGAAAAAGAAATCAAGGGAATAATTCCACATATGAGAGCTACAAATAAAATAAAATACCTAGAAACAAATGTAATCAAAGAAGTGAAAGATCTCTACAATGAAAACTAGAAAACAGTTAGTTGATAAACGAAATTGAAAAGAACACAAACAGAAAGACATCCCTAGCTGTGGAAGACAGAATCGTCCCTTCTCAGGTTTCATCGTTAAAGCATGACAGAGAGACTCAAAGGTCGAGAAAGTGAAGCAGCTCTTTTAGCCTCATTCTTGCAAGAACGGGTGCCTCTCAGGTGAGCAGACACACTAAGGCAGTCTGCGTATTTATGCCTTTAAAGTGCAAATTCCTCCCCTGGTCCCCCATTGGCTGAGTACCTTAGAGGTTACATCACTTTCAAGGATGTTGCCAAAGTAATAATTTTGTACAAATAAGGTAAAAACACAAGCAGTTTTTACACAAATAAGGAAAAATATGTGTTTCTGAATTCTGATTGGACTTCAAAGCCTACCAAAGGAAGCCTACCAAAAGAGAAAGCCCTCTAAGAAAGGAGGGTGAACTAGGAAGTAAAATAACAAATTACTATTTTGAAAATGAATCACCATTTTTTTCTTACAGTTCCCTTCTCTTGTATTTTTAAGTAGTTTTGACTTCATTTTCATTATAATTCAAATTTGTTTTAATTTTTTTTAATAGTTTCTGACTTTCTTCCTCAAAATTTAATTTAGTTTTCATTATCATGAGATTATTTGGGGAATAACCCATGGGCATTTGTTCATTAATAGCAGTTTTTATAAGTTTTGGACTAAGCCTTTAACACAGGGAATTATGCAGCAACCTATGGCTATTAATATTCCCACTACAGTTACAAAGGAGGTTAAGATTGAGGCTATCATTCACTTTTTTTTAAAACCAACCTTCTAACCAATTTGTAAAAAGATCGTCAATTCCAGGATTTTTGGTCAATTCATTGGCCAGAGTAGTTAGCCCTTGTAGTGCCTTGGTGATAGATTCATTAGGGGCTGTGTTATTTGGAATAAAAGTACAACATTCCCCCCCCCAATATAACATAGACTCCCCCTTTCTTAGCTAACATTATATCTAAAATTAAATGATTTTTCCAAGTCATTTAGCTAGTGGCATCCAGTTGTTCTCCAAATGGGCCTTAATGTAGGGTTAGAATAATACTCATCAATCAGAATAATTAATATTGTTAAAATGACTGTACTACTCAAGGTACTCTACAAATTCAATGCAACTTCTATCAAAACACCAATGACAATCTTCACAGAAATAGAAAAAAAATCCTAAAATTTATATGGGGCCACAAAGACTTAGAACAGCCAAAGCAATTCTCAGCAAAAAGAACAAAGCTGGAGGAATCACATTACCTGACTTCAAATTATACTATAAAGCTACAATAACCAAAACAGCACGGTACTGGCATAAAAACAGACACAGACATACAAAATAGAGAACCCAGAAATAATTCATGCATTTATAGTCAACTCATTTTTAAGAAAGTTGCCAAAAATATACACTGGGGGAAAGGAATATTTCCTCAATAAATGGTACTGAAAAAACTAGACATCCATATGCAAAAAAATAAAACTAGACCTCTATCTCTTACTATATACAAAAATAAAATCAAAATGGATTAAAGACTTAAACATAAGAACTGAAAATTTGAAACTACTAAAAGACAACACTGGGGGAACAGGACATTGGACTGGGCACAGAGACCTCAAAAGTATAGGCAACCCAAGCAAAAATGGATGAATGGGATCATATCATGCTTAAAAGCCTCGCACAGCAAAGGAAACAACCAACAAAGTGAAGAGATGACCCACAGAATGGGAGAAAATATATTCAAACTATTCATCTGACAAGAGATTAATAACAAAAATATATAAGAAGCTAAAACAACTTGAGAGGGAAAAAAATCTGATTTTAAAATGGGCAAAATATACAAATAGACATTTCTCAAAAGAAGACATACAAATGGCCAACAGGTATATGAAAAAGTACCCACCATCACTAATCATCAGAGAAATTAAAATTACAATGAGATATCATCTCACCCCAGTTAAAATGGCTTTTATCCAAAAGACAGACAATAACAGGAGCTGGTGAGGATGCAGAAACATGGGAACCTTGTTGGTGGAAATGTAATTTAATACAGCTACTATGGAGAATAGTATGAAGGCTCCCAGAAAAACCTAAAATAGAACTACTGTATTATCCAGCAATTCCACTACTGAATATGTCTCCAAAAGAAAGAAAATCAATATACCAAAGAGTTATCTGCACTCCCTTGTTTATTGCTGCACTATCCACAATAGTCATGGAATCAGTCTGAGTGTCCATCAGTGGATGAATGGATTAAAAATGCCATATATATATATATACATTTTGTGTACACATACATACAAACACACACATACACACACACACAAACACACAATGGAATATTAGCCAGCCATAAAAACTAACAAAATCCTGTCATTTGCAGCAACATGAATAGAACTTAGAGCATTCTGTCAGGTAAAATAGGTCAGGCACAGAGAGACAAATGTCCTATGCATTCACTAATATGTGGGAGCTAAGATAATTGGACTTATAGAGGTAGAGAGGACAATGACAGTTGCCAGAGGCTAAAAAGGGTGATGAAGATGGGGGGACAAAGAGGAGATAGTGATTGGGTACAAAAATACAGTCGGAAGGAATAAGATCTACTGTTTGGTAGAACAATAGGACGACTGTAGTTGACAATGATTTATTACATATTTTTAAATAACTAGAGAAGTGAGATTGGAAAATTCCTAACACAAAGAAATGATAAATGCTTGAGGTGATGGATACCTCAGTTACCCTGATTGGCCCTTTATGCATTGCATGCTTGTATCACAATATCACAAGTTCCTCATAAATATGTACAACTGTTATGCATCCATAATGATTAAATGTTTTTTAAATCATAATATGCAGCATGATAAAGATAGCCGCAGATTGCTCTGAGAGACATAACAGTACTTCAGTCATTCTGAAATTTAGGAAAGACTTCTTGGAGGAGGTGATTTATTGATTTGAAGTGACTTAGCCTCCCTAGATCTCAGTTTTATCATTCTTTCACCATCTACATTTACAGTGAAAAATCAACATGGAGTCATAAGTTGCTGTAATATTCCTGGCTCAATAAGCCTGCTGGTCTCCTGCACTGATATAAAAGCTAAGGTTCTTAAAGCAGAAAACGCTTTTCACCCAAATGCCCCACCAAGAATGTCTCGGCCTATGTCATTTCCAGTTGCTCTAAGATATACGAGTCTGAAAATGAACTGATCATTGTTCCAAGTAGCTTTGCTTTTTGGCAACTTCCAGCAAATAAGTTCATCCAGGTCAAAGCCGTGTCTCTAAATGCATTTTTGTTCCTTCTCCCTCCCTCCTCACCACCGTGTCTGAGGCTTTCCATGGTCACAGCACTCTTCGGCCTGAAAGAAACGTTTTCAAATTAGCACCCTGTACTGCATGTCCACATGCTTGGTGACAGCCCAGCCACAGAGAAAGAAAGCAAGAACTTAACCACGTAGATAAGGGATCTGGGAAGACAGGACAGTTAGCCAACAAGCATTTACTCTGTACTAGGTGTTGTGGAGGACAACAAGAGGAAGAAATAGTCCTTCCCTCAAGGAGTTTGGGATATGGTTGGAAAGACAAGGCTGGCACAACCAAATAAATTGAAGGATGTTAAAATGTAATAAATAATAAAGTAAAAAAAAAATGTAAAATAGGCACACTGTGATAGTTTAAAGGAAAACAAATTATTAGGAGGAGGTGTAGCTCTTAAACAGTAAGAGATGGAACCAAGTAGTGAAGAGTACTGAAATCTAGATTGAGGAGCATGGGGTGGGGGTGCAATGTGAAGTAAACAAAGCAGTGAATGATTTAACTGTGTGTTTGGGAAAACAAGTAAATTTGTGTTGGTTGAACTTAGAGCTGAGGAAGAAAGTCTGGATGAAGGGTGCTTTTATAATGATATTATATATTATATATATGGCATATATAACACAATATTTATATTGTAATATTCTGGTGACTAAAAAGAAAGGCAACAAAGACTTGAACTATATGATTCCGAAGGCTTGGGAGATTTGGCTGCTCCTGCAGGTAAGAGGGCTAACAGAAGCAAGAACTCAAAGAGGGGAAGGAGTGTGGGCTGCCCCAGTGCAGTTCATAGAGCAGCTGACCAGAGTGGAAGGGTATACCAGGTATGAGAAACATCTTTCAAAACTCACCTGCCACCACAGGTGAATCTGAGATAGATAATTACCTCATCCCTCGCCTGACCCAGTACCCTATAAGGATGTTCTAGATATATAAAGATCTCGATAAAGTCCCATGGATTTGTAGTCACTAATGTGTGATGAGTAAATACAAGGGGCCCTATTTATTTTACACACTGTGGCTTCAGTACGTGGTCAGCAGTACTGATGACTTCAGCATCTCTCAGGTGCCCCTCAGATGGAAATACAGGGCTGTACTTTTGCTCAACAAGGAAAAAGTGAGTGTCAACAAGCATCCCACAGTAACATGGAAATCCCACGAATGGGTGAGAAGTTGCAAGGGTTGCATATTACTTGGAAAAAGAGAGGTCATGAAGACTTCAGACCTAAAAATCATCCTCAGTTTCTCTCTTCTCCCTTATCTCCTACCCAATCAATGATCAAATCTTCCCAATCCCATCTCTTCATCATCTTGTGCACCTACCAGTGGTGTCTGGTCTAAAGTCTTGTAGTTCAAGTCCTTGTTACCTTTCTTCTTAATCACCAGAATCATGTTATAATACACATTGTGTGTTATATATGCCATATATATAATATATAAGAGCATTATAAAAGCACCCTTCATCCAGACTTTCTTCCTCAGCTCTAAGTTCAACCAAAACAAATTTACTTGTTTTCCTAAACACACAGTTAAATCGTTCACTGCTTTTATTACTTCACATTGCACCCTCCCCCACTATACACACACACACACACACACACACACACACACACACACCCCTCAGTCTAGATTTCAACACTCTCCATTACTTGGTTCCATCTCTTACTATTTAACAGAAAGAGAGAAATTGGAGCTTGTTTTTTAACCACTGGTTCACAATTGTATTTGTTCTTTTTAGAATGCCGACTTCTTCACGAGGCAGTCTCCACAAGTAAATTAATGCTCTTCTAGATCCCCTCAGTATTTTCAGGCCAAACACATTTTAGTCTATGATTTATTCCTATGAAAATAGTCCAAAATTAAGCCTAAAGTTATGATAAAGTCCAAAGCCTTTGGTTTTATGTATGATTGAATGGTAATTTGAGTATCCCTGTCTAGATTCTGAGCAAATTCAAGGTGAGAAATAAGCATCTCAATTTTTTATTCAAACTGAAACCAGTGGAATTTATCATCTGCCCTAAATGAGTGACCAGAACTTGGTGACTCTAAGGATCTGTGGAGGGTTTCCCAAAAAAACAAATTTCAGTGGACACACAAAAGAGCATCTTTCTGATCTGCTGCCTGGGGGGTCTCATTATTCTGTCTCTGGGGCATTGTCAGATGTTCACCTGCAAACCCATCCTGCAGTAGGTCCTCAATCTAACACAGGACTGTAGTGAAACCCAATTATAAAACTGATGATTCAAGAGGGATTTCCCTCATAACAAGATTTCCCCTTTCTAGGCAGTTATAAAGGCACTTGATGGAACAATAGAAAAAGAATACTTGAGCTTAGGAGTACAAGGACTTTGATTTAACTAGAATATTTATGATACAAGGACTTAATACTGTGATATTTAGCCTGTATGGGCTTCAGTTTCCTCATCTATTAAAAACACAGGTATAATTAAGCATATGGAACTCTATCTGTTTGCATCTAAACAAGAACACAGAAATTGCTTCAAATATTTTTAACAGAGGGGTGTAATGCAGGGAGCTGGTTATACTGGTGATGGAGACTGTAAGCCAAACAACAGACAATGGAATAATTCAGACATCAGCAAGAGCAGGAAATTCCACCATTCCTCAACTGGGGAGACTAAGGAGGAAAATGTTATTGGACCCTTGGGAGGAGCTCCCAGTGGAAGCTAGAACCTTAGTCTGCCAGGCCCCCGGGAGCTGGTGCCATAAAGATGCAGTGGGAAGGGAGACATTGCCTGGCTCCTCTGACAGCCCACCTCTCTCCCAGTGCCTCTCAATGTCCAGACCCACTCAACAGCCAGTGGACCGGACAGGCTGCAGTGCCCCTGCAAGACAGACCAGAGAAGACAGAGGGCAAGATGAGACCCCAGGACCAAGGCCCAGGGTCTGCCAAAGACTCCATACAATGACTGGGAGGATTAAACATGACATCTTATAAAGGCATTCATCACAAGGTCTCATAAGTAGTGAGCGTTCAATAAAAGCTTGTTTGTTAAATGCCATAGCACCACCCAAAGGTTGACTCTCAATGCTACCAAATCTATTGGTGCAGGGTAAGGCTCGATCACTTCTATTCTTCAGAAATAGTTAAAAACAAGCAAGCAAACAAAAAACTTTCAGCAAAAATGCCTTACCACCTTCCAAAGGAGAAGCTGCAGATGGTGCTTGTGATTTTCACAGAAATGTCTGCTAAATTAATTATTTATCTATTAAAATTTTAAGCTGGCAGCTCTTTAAAAAAAAAATAATGTGATCACTTCATGCAGAAACCAACAGCTAATTAAACCAGAACAAATGAGTAACTAATCTCTAAGGTTGCTTCTGGCTCTACCAGTCTAAGATTGCTCTGTTGCATCAATGAAGAAATGATTGAAAGGGATTTGAGTTCTGCCCTTAGCCAGTCCTATCACCTAAATTGGTACCAAGAAAGCAAAAAATCTCAAATACACACTGGACTGAGTAGAAAGTATTTTTTTTTTTTTTTTGAGTTGGAGTCTCACTCTGTCACCCAGACTGGAGTGTAGTGGCCGCTCCCGGCTAATTTTTTTTTTTTTTAATTTATTGTAGAGATGAGATCTCACCAAGTTGCCCAGGTGGGTCTCGAACCCGCGGGCTCAGGCAATCCACTCACCTCAGCCTCCCAAGGCGCGGGATTACAGGCTGAGCCACCAAGCCCGGCTGGAAAGCACTTTAATTCCCTCATCTTTGAAAGAGGACTTTTCCAAGATGATACACTTGAAAAGTGCATTTTTCCACACCATAAATGAAGAGACTTACAGTTTGTTTTTATATTTTCTCTGCTCCTGAGGCAGACATTTATATATGATTTCCACAATTCAGTGTGGATTTCTTATTCATTAATTGGGAAATATCTTCTGAATAGTGATGTTCTCCACCATAAGGATAATAATAATAAGTCATGTTTCTATGGTACTTATTGTGCCTAGCGTTGTTCTGGGCAATTTACATATAGAAACTCATTCAATTTCAAGTCTATGAGATAGATACCATTATATATTCCCCATTTTACAGACAAGGCAACTGAGAACAGAGAGGTCAAGTAACTTGCTCACAAAGCTTGTAAGTGGGAGAGCTGGCACCCAACCCTGGCAGTCTGACTCTAGAATCTATGCCCTTAATCATGGTACTATGCTGAGAAGGGAGAAAGAGGATATGCATATTCCAACAAGGACAAGCATGAGTCAGGCCCCCTGGATGCCTTCCATAACTGGTCCCAGCCTGCTCCCCCCCACTAATGTGTCCACCAATCCCTCTCTCCCCACTCCCACCATAGATGGTCTCCCTTGTCCCTCACTTTCACCAAGATCCCTCCCTCCACCAGACCTTTCCACGTCCTGTTCCTTCTGCCTGGAGTGCACTTATCTCCCTTCATCTATTGTGTGTATCTGTCCCTCAGATTGCCAGACAAGCTCTCTCTCAGTGTACACCCCCAATGTGGGCTCATGGTCTGAAGCCCTGTTTTCCTAACACTCATTAAAGATACACCTTAACATTTGGTTTACATGACTTGTGTCTAATTAGCTTCCTGTAGTATCCTCAGTGTTTGGAACTTAATTATTGCTCAACTATTTACTGACTGACTTATTGGTTGATTAATAATATTTGTCACCTCATTTGACTGTGAGCTCCATGAAGGAGGAACAGATGTGTTTCTGCTCCAGTATTCTGAACACCCAGTTAAATATCTGACACATCTATTGGGCAAATGTCTAAACCAGATCACAGCTTTGTTATCGCTACAATAATTATTTTCCATGATCCTTTTAAAAGAAATAACCTCTAATTCCCTAATTCTTGTTTCCAAACAAAAACTCCAATATGACCAGGAGATAGGGATTTCACCATGATTCCCTGGTAGCCCTCAGATCTGATATGAGGGTGACCCAAAAAATGAAATCTATCCATTTATTCTTACCTGTTTAAACTTCAGTCAACTTCAAAGTCCTCTCCATTTGATGCAACACATCTATCGAGGTGCTTTTTCCATTGCTCAAAACAGTTTTCGAACTTGTCCATTTTGATAACTTTTAGTGCTTCTGCTGTTTTTTGTTTCATCTCTTCCACATTGGCAAAACATTTCCCTTTGAGAACTTTTTTCATCAGCAAATAAAAGTTGCTCAGGGCAAGATCAGGGTGAATAGGAACGGTGGGGCACAGAGGCATGTCATTTTGGTCAAAAACTGCTGAACACAAGCCAGGCTCGGTGGCTCAGCCTGTAATCCCGCACCTTTGGGAGGCTGAGGTGAGTGGATTGCCTGAGCCCGCGGGTTCAAGACCCGCCTGGGCAACTTGGTGAGACCTCATCTCTACAATAAAAATCAAAAATTAGCCGGGCGTGGTAGCACACGCCTGTAGTTCCAGATACTTGGAAGGCTGAGGCAGAAGGATCGCCGAAACCCAGCAGGTCGAGGCTGTGGTGGCTGGGAGCGGCCACTGCACTCCAGTCTGAGTGACAGAGTGAGACTTCAACTCAAAAAAAAAACAAAGCTGCTGAACACAGCATAGTGTGGGCAGGTGTGCTCATAAATCACCCATCATGAAATGAGCAAACACACTGAAAGAATCTCCAAAAAACTTCACTGAAGTTGAATGCAGTTTCTTCCAACAATACTAGCTGGTACACTTACACTGATGGGTTCCTAGATACTTACCTAGTGGGGGAAGCCTGTACCACAAGGTGTCGGCCCTCTAAAAGACAATTCCAGGTGTTTTTTTTTTTTTATTTTTTGGTCCCCCTCTTAAAGCATGAAAAAGCTAGATTTTAGTATGACCTCCAAGGCTCAACTTCTCCTCCACAGGCTGTCCACCTCCCAGAACAGGAAATTAGGGACTATGTCCACCCAGCTGCATTTATATCCTCTAACCAGGAGTCCTCTGACCCCACTCCCACCACCATCCCTTACCTCTCTGAGGCCTATTGAGACTGCCCATGTGCTTCTAGCATGTACTTCTAATGTGCAGTTCCGGAGAAAAGAAAAATAAGAGTCAAGGCTACAGAAATCCAATATCTGTCATCTTGGTGTTTTTGGCTTTGTGCATGTTTAAACTTGGTATTTCTATTGATACAGTATTTCTATAGGAAAAGAAAAAATGAATAAAGAAATCACAAAGAAGGGTAACAGTCTCCCCAGAAAGCTCTGACGAGTTACTTTTCTTCAAATGAAAAGAACGATAAACAAACCTCCCTCTGTCTTTGATGGTCCATGGGATCATCATTGTCACAGCCCCTTCTGAAAGCTATAACCACTTGCTGTCACTGGGACAACCTTTGCTACTAAAAAAAAAAAAAAAATTAAAACCCTCTCTCTCCATTAATTTGTAGAATCTGGCAACCTGTTCCCCACATGAGCAGGAGGCAGTACTTGGTCACGCTGGGCTTGAAAACATTCCTAACCCCTGACCCAAGAGACACTCAGGGCTCAGGCTCTGGCATTTCAGTTTGGAAAAGCTGCTGACCTCTGGCCTGGAGAGCATGCAGCCACCTCGACCCACTACTAATGTCAGTCCTTACGACAGTTTCTTGTCACCCCTCTCTCTCCTTTGAGCAAAGACGATCCTAGAAATAGATAGATACAGGGGTTGCCAGCAAAAACTAGAATCCAATCTTTTTACCAAAATGAAAAAAGAAGAGACCAGACATAAAATAACAAGTATTGTGTGATTCCACTTATCTGAGGTCTGTAGAGTAGTCAAACTCACAGAGACAAGAAACAGAATGGCCATGACAGGGGTGGAGTGAAGGATGGGAGGAGGGAGTGGGGTATCATAGCTTTATGAGCATGAAGTTTTAATTTGGGATGAAAAAAGTGATGGGAATGGGCAGCGGTAATGGCCGCACAGCAACACATTTCTATCACACCTGGATATAGGAGCTTTAATATGATGATTTCCTGATCAATCAGGTTCTGTTGCTAATCCAGATAACCCCACAACTCAGGTGGCAAAGACTCTTTCTTGCTCTTTCCACATGTCTGTGGTGGGTCTAAGGAGAGCCCACCAGGGACCTTGATTGATGGGCAGCCATTCCCCACGCTAGCAGGGGCAGAGAGTGTTGCAAAACACATGTGGCTCTTACAGCTTGTGCTCAGAAGAGACCTGCTTCCCCTCTATGCGTGCTCCATTGGCCAAAACATCATGAGGTCACATCTAATTCAAAGTGGGTGGTGGGGAACAATCCTACCTCACTGCACACTTGGGAGGAGAGGGGGTTTGTAGTGTCCCTGTGAATCCTGCAATGTCTTTCTGACCACTCGAGTTACTCCCTGGGTTTTGCACATAACCTTGCATTAATTTCAAAATTCACTTTAGTTATACGTTATACTATAGTACAACTATATATAATAATTATGCATATACAATGCTATAAATTATAAACTACATAATAACAAGAATATAGACTTGGTCCCACCATCACAGGACACCTCCAGCATCCTGCCACGTGCATCTTCCCAGAATTCCAGAAGAGTGAATGATGGGATGCATGCCCAAAAAGGAGAAGAACCACCTCCTCTTCCCATAATGCCTCAATTCTGCTCTGTCCTCAGCCTGGGAATCAGAGGAGCCCACAGCATAATAAGGCCACCACATGCTTTATTTGGAGAGGTAAAAATGCAGTGTTGACGTTGGAGGAAAAAAAGCGCTAAAAGGAAATAATCCTATCTTTGAGAGTTGATTTATTGTCTAGTCTCTGAAGATTGAGAAGTTGCAACAGATTTTAGAGGTGCTAGAGATTCCACACATCCACACTGATGGCCTTCACCCAGTGACAATGAGTTCAAGGGCAGAATCCCAAGCAAAACCCCTGATCATTTTATGATGACCAGATAAACATCCCTGGCATAGAAGAGCATCCCTGTCTGGACCCTCCGAAGAGCAGGGCCATCTCAGACAGCAGCAAAGCCCAGGGCACTTCTTTAGCATGCACTAAATGACAGGACTTCTCGGAGGCGAGAGCACCACACTAAGTATGCAGGACAGAAATCAGTGGGATATGTATACACAGAAACCCCTATATCTACATATCCAAATGCAGAATAACAAAACCTGCACTCGCTCTGCTCCTGGCCCCTCTCCTTTGCAGCAACGTGGACAATGTCAGAAAAGTTCCCACATCATCATGCCTCATGTCTTCATCCAGTACATCCAAGTGTTAAGAGGCAGAGAGACGCTGGCCTTGTTTTACATAGTATATTAAGCAAGATGTTTTAACAACCACTAGCTAAAATAGAAAAAGAAATATTATGAAGTATTAACTCTAGTCTTTGATGTTGACAAAATAGCATCACCAACAGTATGAGACAACACACGAGCACATTCTGCAACTCTTGAATATTTCAGTGTTGATTGTGGTTGCTTCCTTCTCAGAATTAATTAGATTGTAGCTCAGTCCCTGGTGAGACAGTCAGCTAATGTTTGGGGTTTACATATGCATTGACAAACTTTTAGAGAAAGACTAATTTTTAAATAAATCAACAACAACAAAAACTTGTTCATCTAATAGGTTCAGATTCTAGGGAGGAATAAGCCCAGGGATCGAAAAACAAACAAAATGGACTTGTTATATCATGGAGGTCTGCAGAGCAAGGGTTGTGATAAGAGCTTGGATTCTAAAGTCATGGATCTAGGTTGAAATCATTGCTCTACCATTTACCAACAGCAAGATAATAATCACATCATAGTGCCATACAAAGTCTAGCTTCTTCACCTGTGAAATACAGAAAACAGCATCTGCTTCCTATAGTCCATGTGAGGATTAAAGAATATACTCCATATACAGCCCTTAGCAGAATACCTGTATACAGCAAGTACTCAGCAAAGACTATGTGTCACCACAGATAGGACCTGATAGGTTTACAAGGAAGGGAGTCCCCTAACTAAAGCCAAGTCAAATCTTGACAATTGCTTGGGTGTCCCAAGGTACAGAGAGACAATGTGAATCTGACTGACATTCTCTTTTCCAAACCCCTGGTGGCATAATTTTCTAGTTTCACAGTCTATTCACCCAGCGATTGGAGGCGACAGATCTAAATGCTTGACTTTGGTGTTTATTTTATGTGCACTGAAAGCAGTGGTCTTTTGTTTATAGACAATATTCTGTTGTTTGAACTCTGGGGAGAACCAGTGGACACGTTGCTTATAAAGCTGTACCTCTGGCCTGCAGGCCTCCTGGGCATCTCCAGACATTGGCCTTTAGCATTCACTGATGCAAACAGATTAGCCATGGGAATAAAACTTGCAAGAGATCAAGTGCTTTCTGTGGCCTCCTCTAAGGACTCATAGTCATTGGTGATGCTGTTTTGTAAACAAAAAGACCTGCATTAAGATATTTATTTTCAGAGTCTTCTTCTCCTTTTAACCTTTCATCTGGCCCAATAGCCCAAGGAACCTTCCTAAATTTCTCATTAGGAAGTAACACTAAACCTTTGGTTCTTAGTCTTCTCTGCAAATTATGATCACTTGGGGAGCTTTTGAAAGTCCTACTGCCTAGGCCACACCCAGACCAATGGAACCTGCCTCTCTGGGGGAGGAACCCATACAACAAGATGTTGTACAGCTCTGCAGATAATGACAATGTGCAGCCAGTGTTGAAACCACTGTTGAACTAAATAACATAGACCTCACTGTGTCTCACAGTATACTGAGAAAACAAAGACAAGCCCAAACAGAGGTTGGTAATCTGTTAATCCTAAAGATTTACCTGGTTAATTGACAAGACAGATGTTCCTGGCAATCAATTGATGTACACACACACACACACACACACACACACACACACACACACACACACACCCTTCCATCTGACCCAGTTTGCTTCGATGTCCATCTGGAAGAGGAATTTCTGTCCCTGTCTCCTCTCAGGAAGTTTACTGTCTGTATCCATCTCATACCCTCGACACTATGATTTAGGAGGGTAACTCCTCCCAAAAGAGATAGCAACATTTCGGATACAAGAAATTAGCAGGGAAGGACTTTTCTCCTTCCTACAGTAGACAAGGGGCAGAATGAGCAGATCTGGGCAGCCACACAGTCACACCAGAGCAGAGAGGAAATAGAATAAATAACCCCATTTTCTGCACTTGCTAAGTGATGCACTCAAAATGCAAGCAACACTGGCATCCTATGAAATAAGAAAAGAGAGATTTTCATCTGACTTATATTTTGAGGACTCCAACTTGATAAAGGTTAGAATATTCGTGCTTTATTTTTCATCTTTCAGATTCCACAAAGACATTGAAAGCAATGAAGCCCCTTCCACCTCGACCTCCCAGTCACAGACAATCCCAGATAATCCCTGTCTTCCCACCTCTGCTCTAGCTCAGAAGCTAAGACTCTGGATTTGCCTCACATCTCCCTGCAGACCAGTTTGTTTGCATATTTTTGCCTGGTTGAAAAAACTCTTTGTTTTCTCTCTGGTCCAGTCCCTGGCAGCAGAGCCTCCTGCTGTATCTGGAGTTGAGAGGAATGAAACAGAGATAGCCCCGAGCCTGGAGCAGAATTTCCAGTGCATACGACTTGGGGTGAGGGTCCTGCTTTCACAGCAGCAATGCGCAGGGAACAAGCAAGTGCAGGGACAGGGAAAGAGTGGCTAGGAGTGGCCTTGGGCTCTAGTGGTCCCACAACTCAGCTTGCATACATGTAAACAGAAAGCAGCTTCCCATGGAAGGCAAGGTCTCGTTTTGAACATATGTGTAATCACAGACTGCCGTGCCGGGGGTTGGGGGTGGGAGCCTGGTTCGTTTTTCTCCAAGGACCCCACAGAAGATGGTTTGGGAGCCAAAGCCCTGAGGGCTTATGGTCCACGACAGATGGCCATCACCACACAGTACCCAACACTGTCCCTGCGTCCTCCTGCGCCTCCTCATCTGTGGGCTCTTTCTGCCTCTCTCACTTCCATTTATTCCCAGGGCTTTTTCAGGATTTATCATCATTAGGCTGACTTAAGGACACAGGACAAACATGTTTTATTTTCAAGAGGGAGAATATTCTCAGCTCTGAAGTCCCCTTCTTTTTTTTTTTGTAGTAGAGTGAGGATTTGTTTTTTGGTTTTGTTTTTTAAGATGCGGAGTACAATTCAGAGTTAGGTATGCAAATGTTCATTATACAGGTACCCTTGTTGATGAGGTGTGCCCCTCCTTCTCCTGGCAGTTTCCCTCAACTGCCAATCCTACTTCTTCTTTTAAGACTAGTCTTTTAAAATCCCTTTAGAAAGCTGCTCCTCTGGTCTAGTTTCTTGCCCACCCCTCCTGTCCGCCCATTCCTCCTCTCAGCTCAGCTCCTGAGTATCAGAACCAGTAGCATTATTTTGACTAATTTTTTGTTTCCCTATTAGGTGTTAGGTGGTTGCTATTTGTTTTTGTTTGCTTGTTTTTGTTTTGTTTTGTTTTTGTTCAATTCCCTCTCTGTGATTCAGTTTCCCCATTAGGTGTGGTGGTGGTCGTTTTTTAATCAATTCCCTCTCTGAGACTCAGTTTCCCCTATCAGGTGTTGTGTTTGCTGTTTGGGTTTTTTTGTTTGTTTTTTGGTCAATTTCCTCTCTGTGACTCAATTTCCCCTATTAGGTATCATGATTGTTAGGTGTTTTTTTTTAAATCAATCACTTTCTGTGACTCAGTTTCCCCTATTAGGTATTATGGTTGCTGTTTGTTTTTTGTCAATTCCCTTTCAGTGACTCAGTTTTCTTATCTGTAAAATAGTGATGATGATGATGATGATGATGATAGAGAGCAACCCTGAGGATGACCAAGTAAATTTTTGCAAAACACTTAGAAGAGTGTCCATATGTAGGAATGCCAAACAATGTTTGCTGTTGTCATTGTTATTTGCAGTATGCTGTTGGCTTGGAAATACAAATGTGGCCAGAATGTAGCAAAGGGGTTGGAAACTCAAGAGAAGGCAAGAATGCTCTTACTGTATCCCTTATAAACACAGTCCATAGTGAGTCTTACCTAATTTCACATAATGTATACGTATAGATACATACCATCTGGTTTGGGCTGCTTTCCCATAGGCCATCATATTGGTCTAGATTTCAGCAGTCTTCATCCCTCCACCTGCCTGCAATATTCCTGAGCTTGGTGCTTCGTTTCTGGAAGTGCTCAATGTTTTCAGACCAGCCTGTGGCATGTTTCTCCCAATCCTTAATGCTGAGTGAGCCTTCTCACCCACCAGCGTCTGTAGGGTCAACTGAGTCCCCACGTACATCTGCCTCTCTTGATTAAAGAGACCTTTAATACACCCCGGCAACTTCTAAAGTATGCCCCTCTTACTCTTTCTTCATTCACATAATTGATGATCTGTCCACAGTTCCCCGCACACTGGGTGCTTTCCTGTGTCCTCCTGGAGGCTAATGCTTCATTTTTTGGAAGATGTTTATCCCATCTACTCTGGTGACCAGCTGCCCTCTGCCAGCTGGCCACAGAAGGCTGTTATCCAAACACCTGGCCATTTTGATCTGCCATATACATTTTTCCAGACCTTATAGTAAAGCTTTTAAAAATATAGTGGTCAAGTGTTCCTTTTCATTTTCTTTTCTCAATGGCTAACCAATTGCCTGCTTCTGTGTCTTCAGCAAAATCAAGACCCACAAAGAACCACACTCTACCCCAAAGAAGAACAGATTACTGATCAGACTCGGCACACATAACATTAGTTTAAGTGAACTTGCAATATTCTTTTCTTGCCTGTGATCTCCTATTAAAAGAATATCGTACTTCCCAGCAGCTAAATGTGTCAGCAATGCTTCATATAAGGCCTATATAAGCTTCCTACATAATCCAGGCACAGTGCTTGGGAGCCAGGGGTAAGCTAGACATGCTCTCGGTTGCCTATGGCATCTTAGACACTATCCTTGGCCTCAAGATAACTTTGAGAAGCAATAACAGAGAAATTGTTTTCTATTTCTAATGTGCATTAGAAAAGTCCTCTTAAAAATCTCCTTTTTGGGGGAGGCTGAGGTGAGTGGATTGCCTGAGCCCGTGGGTTTGAAACCCACCTGGGCAGTGAGACCTCATCTCTACAATAAATCAAAAAATCAGCTAGGCGTGGTAGCGCGCACCTGTAATTCCGGCTACTTGGAAGGCTGAGGCGAAAGGATCACCAGAGCCCAACAGGTCGAGGCTACAGTGGCTGGAAGCAGCCACTGCACTCCAGTCTGTCTGGGCGACAGAGTGAGACTCCAACTCAAAAAAAAAAAAAATCTCCTTTTTCTGAAGCCAGCCTTAGGGTGTGGGGCACAATTGCAATATTTAGATAAAGGTCACCTCACTAGCTGCATGTGTACTAAGAGTGTTTAGCTGCATGTGTCCAGTCCTAAAGGCAAAGCTGATGCTTCAAGTTTGGAGGAATATCATATTGCATGCAGCAGACCCCTGGTGTAAACTAATTTGCCACACAGCGTCTGACTCTTTTTGAATAACCCCAAATAGTAATTAAGAGCTTAGGAGTAGGAGCCCAAGGGTGTGTGACTTTAAATTCTACTTCTGGCACTAACTGACTTTTTTTGGCAACTTCATTAACCTCTCTGATCCCCCTCCTCCTTTATTTTCCTCTCTTCTCTCTACAAGAAGATAGCACCACCTATCTTACACGGTTATTGTGAATATCTGATATGCATTTCAGATACAGTGTCCTGGCACTCACTGGGAGCTCACTAGATGGTGGTTAATAGCTGTGACTGTTGTCAACCTTACAACATGTGATAACATATTATCTTATGAATACACCTGAAATTGCACATGCTCCGAGAGCAGTGTGAGAAGGAACTCACTTAACTGGTGAATAAACTTAGTTACCAGCCCAAGCAGCTCTGCTGAGCAGCTATGTATTGTTAGTAACTCTTGAAGTGGGAGGGTCTTTGTTTCTTTTTGGTCAATCACATGAAAAAGATAAATTCCCATATCTTTCAGTGAAGATATGGTTCAGGAGAAAGCCAATCATCTTTATAAATGTTTCTATATTTGTAATTTTAAGGAATATTCAAGCATCTTAAACATATTCCTTGTAGATAACCATGAGTTGTGATATTTTACAAATTGTCTATTATTTTAAAATCCTTGCAACAAAGAGGATGGTTTTTACTAAGTGAACATGCAATATTATTTCCAAGTGGATGAAGTGATAAGAACAGAGATCAGTTGGCAAGTAAAAAAATAGGGGTGGCTGTCACATCCTCTTCTTCCTCAGGGTTTGGTGGTAAGAACCATGGGCTCTACAAGCAACTCAAGAAGATAAGCCACAGTTCCTGGGAAGAGATTCTAGTGTTCTAGCTGCTAAGAAACCTTTAATGGCTTTTGTAAATTGCCAGCTTTAATAACACAATCACAACTCATAGCTGATCTATCAAGGATCAGTCAAGACATTTTCAGGGATGCTTGTGCCTGCCCTGGAAGTGCACACACAACTGTCAAGAGAGCCTGTTGTGAGGAGCATGACTGGCTTGTGACTTCCAGGTGCCACCTGTTGGCTCTACCACTCTAAAGCCATGTTTCCTCCAGACCAGCAGCCAGGGACTGAGCACAGTTGGGGCAGGCACAAGGGCCGGCCCATTTCTGCCCAGTAGGGATTCTTCTAAGAGACATTTTGCTCAGGAACCTACCATTCTGGGTGGAACTTTCTCAGAAATGCACTACAGTGTATCAGATCCTTCCTTCCCTGTCTTCTTTTACTGGTGTCAGACCTGCATTGTGGTCTAGAGACTCCCTGCCTGTAGTTGCCCTCCTCCCCTTTATCTTCCCAGGCACTTCCACCAATAAAGTTCTAGTAGGTCTTATCCCATCTCGACTGCGTCTTGGAAAATCTGAATTAACACACCTGCCAGACAGATGAGAGTCTCAAATTATCAAGGATATTAACCTCTGAATAGGAAATCAATTAGTAGTAGCTACCTGGAGCACTCCCTTGTGAAGCTCTCTGAGATCAAGTCTGGGTCCTCCAGAAAAGTGTGCTACAATTGATTATTAATATCTGCAATGGGCACAGAGGAGATGGAAAGGTACGCATGCCATGCATTTATCCGCCATGAGTACAATGACTAGTTCATGCTAGCCTAGACTTTTAACGTTTCCTATCTAGTTTAACCATTGTAAACTTTTAAAATTGGAAAAATTGCAAATTTTCAGATAAAATACAGAACTCTAAACTGACTAAATCTCAGCTTCTCTGAACTCTACATTTTCTCTTTTGAATGGCAAGCAAAAGGGTGAAGTAAAGTACCTACTTTTAAGACTCAATTTCTTGATCTACAAAATAAGACAAATATTTCCTACCTCACAGAATTATTACAAATTTAAATAAGATTATACTAGGAAATTTTGCAGCAGAATATATATGGCATTATGCAAGAACTCAAGAAGTTGTTAATGTTTAATATTATAGTGCCACTTGAAACATGATTTTTAAGATGCATATCTATACACATTATACTGATTAATAGTTAATTCAAGACAGCACTGCATGGATTGCCCACACATTTAACTAAAGAATACGACAAACTCAACCAAAGCAATAACATGGTTGGGTTCTTCTCTCTTCTTTCTGCAATGTGGGTGTCTCACATGGATTGCAATGTTATTAGATGTTCAGGTCGTTTACATAGTGTATAAATAGATAGATGATGAGAAAAATAACATTCTTTGAATTATGGAAGGATAGTCCTTTAAAAATAATTTGTCCTCAGTGATAGACTCTGAAGCCTAACCCATAAATCAATAATGACCTTATAGTATTCCCTATGTACTCAATTTTTAAAAATCTTGTCAAAATCAATACACCTGTACAATTCATAAGAGACACTAATTCTTAAATGGTAGAACTTCCTTTTTTAAAAAAATGTATTTCTGGTCAGCTCCCTCTGCCAAGTCTTAAATGGCACTTCATTTCTCTCCATGAGTACATACTCCAGGACTCTCTGTCTAAGCCACATAGGGGAGGAGGGTGGAGAGAGAGAGGGAGAGATTGATTCACACTAGATAAGCTTGTCCCCTGTTTCACTGAGAAAATTAAGTTGGCAACCCTCACTCCCAAAATTTCCTTCTCCCACTCAGCTCCACCCTCTTCTAGGCCCTCTTCCAGCTCAAGCTTTACCCTTCCTTGTGAAGCTTGGTGCCTCTCCTCCATACTGGAAGGCTGTTCAGTCAACACCCTTCCCACCTTCTTTAGGTTCAATTCCAGATGTCATGCCAGGCCCTATTCAACAGCAGGGCACATGGATGTTGAATCACCTCTCACTTCAAAGAGCCTTCCCTTGACCCAGGTCTTCTTCCATCCTGGTCATGGGTCAGTTCCTTATAGTCTCAGACTCTACATACTTAACTATCAACTGTTTCTCAAACTCCACAATCTGATTTCTACTACAGCAGCTCAATCCTAGCAAAGGGTACCACTGACCTAATCATCATGTCCTATGAATATTTTAAGTCTTTATGTTACATGACTGCATGAAAGCTTTTGACACTACTGACCATTTCTTTCTAGAAAATTCTTTCATTGGTTTCCAAGCCACCCCTTTCTCCACTCCTTTCACTCTAATACCATGCTTTCTCAATCTTCTTTTGATAAGTCTTCCTCCTCAGACAATTCTTTCATAATTTGCTCAACAATTAGCTACGGAGCACCTGCTATGTGTCAAGCACCTAGCCAGGGAATGGGCTGGAAGGTTGAACCAGACACAGACCTCACCATCAGAAATTAAACACAAAGGGAACAGAGGAGCAACAAGTCCATTTAGCTTAGAACAGTAACTCTAAGAAAACTCTAAGTAACTATAAGAAAAGTATCTGGAAGGGATACTTTTCCTGAGGAAGGGATTGCTTGGGAAGTGGGCCTTGAAGGATGAATAGGAGTTTGCTAGGCTCAGAGAGTTGAGCAAGGTATGAGGCAGGGAATGTTCCTTGCAGAGCAATAGCAGGTGACAAAGCCTGGGGTTTAAGATATGTGTTCAGAGAACCTCAAGGGTTTAGGTTGACTGGGGTGTGAACTGCTAGAAAAAATGGGGTAAGATGAGCTCAGAGCAATGCTGTGACGATAAAGGCCCAAGGAAACATCTGGTGTTGTCCAAATGTTGACACTTGGGTCTTATTCCAGTTTTACCCATTTCTGTTGCTTCACCACCCCCTAGGCATGCATGACTCCTGAACCCATCACCCTGATTGGGGTTTCATTCCTGATCACCTGGTCCACATGTCCAGCAGTCAATAGTCAATGCACTGTCATCTGGATGTCCCTTGGGCACTTCCAATACATTGGAAATAAAACTCACCATAACTGGCCCTTGCACTATCAACAAAACAAAGCACCTCACACTCACCCTGCCTTCCCTATCTCAATACACAACACTGTGTTCTAGCCCTAAAGCAGGAAACCTGGGAACCATCCCTGAGTCGTCCCTCTACCTAACAAACCTCCAGGCAGTGACTGAGGTTCCACAAGATAAATTCTATTATATGTGTATTGTTTGTCCCCTCCTCTTTCTCCCAACTTTTGCTGATTTAGTTCAGACTCTGCATCATCCTTGCCTTGACAATGGTTCTTCAACTAATCTCTCTGCATCTAACTAGGGGGTGTCCAGTCTATGCTATAAAAGGCATTCAGTGATGGATCTAAACCCTGCTTCTCCAACCTTGGTGCTGTCGAAAAAACCACCTGGCTTGCCAAACTCAATTGCTGGTCCTCAATCCTGGAGACTCAAATTCAGTAGTCCCAGGTGGGGTCTGGGAATTTACACTTCCAATAAAGCTCCTGGGTGATATGAACACAGCAAGCATGCAGGTCATCCTTGGAGTAGCACTGATCTAAAACAAATCTAATCTGGTTCCTCCACTGCCTAAATCCCTCAATGGCCCCCTGTTGCTTAGAGTGGCATTTGCCAATGCTTCACTTTGAGACAAAAGACCCTCCACAGTCGGGCCACGGCCAACTCTGCCATCATGTCCCTGACCTGTGTGTGCCATCTACAGCTCACCCGAGGTTCCTGCAGCTTCCTGAGTTTATTCTGCCTCTGTTTATGCTCCTAAATCTCTTGCCAGTGCTTGGCCTCACTCTCCTCTCCCTGGAAACCATCTAATCACCTTTTAAAACTCATCGCAAGCGTAGCGTCCACTATGAACCCTCATGCAAGCCACTCCCCACCCCCACCCTCAAAACTGACAATCCTCTCTTCTGAAGCTGCATGATCTGAGTACTTAGACTTATTATCAACTCATAAACACTTCACTTTATATATTTATGAAGAGGTACCCAAAAACCAGAAATATCTTCTGGAAGGCAGGCCCCTTGTAGTCCAGGCTTCCTCAACTAGGTAAGTGTTCTAGGAACCCACTGTCATCAGTGTACCAGTTAGCATATTGTGAAAGGCTGCATTGCAAAAGAAACATTCTGAGTTGTGGCAAACAGGTGACTGGTGATCATAACAATGCACCTGCCCACCCTGAGTGTTCAGCAATTTTTAACCAAAAACGGCATGATCCCCATGCTCCACCCTCCCTATTCACCCAATCCTGCCCTGAGCGACTTTGTTTTGTTTCCCCAGGTGAAAAAGTCCTCAAAGGGAAACGTTTTACTGATGTGGAAGAGAGGAAACAAAAAAACGGCAGAAGCACTAAAAGGCGTAAACAATGACAAGTTCAAAAACTGTTTTGAGCAGTGGAAAAAGCATCTCAATAGGTGTATTGTCTCACACGGAGAGTACTTTGAAGGTGACTGAAGTTTAAACACACAAGAATAAATATACAACTTTTTACAAATAAATTCTGTTTTGGGGGGTCCTCCTTTGTATATAACTGTCTGTTGTCTGTCTACCTGACTGCATGCTCTTAGAGGACAGGACTATGATTCAGTCATATCTGTATCTACATAGAGAAGACAGTACCCTTTGCCTAGCAGTTGCTCAATAACTACTGAATAAACAAAAATTAAAACAGTTACCACTCATTAGATACCATATGGAAATCACTTTGCTAAACTCTGTAGATGCACACACACACACACACACACTCACACACACACACACACACACACATACACACACACACATACATATATATGGCATATACATATAAATACATTTAATTCCCAAAACAACTCTATGAGGTAGGTATATTATAACCCCCATGTTACAGAACAGGAAACCAAGGCTTTTGGAATTTAAGTAACTCTCCCACGATCACACTAGTAAGTCACATATCTAGTAAGTGATAGAGCCATAAATTGAAGGCATGACAGATCACTTCACCATGGTGCCTTCCTGAAGTGTGACCATGTCATCAAATCAGCATGTTGCCAAGGTTGCCACGTCAACACATTATCCTACAAATAAGAACCTTGAACATTAAATTAAGAAGAAGTAACCTAAGTATAAAGTACCCCACTAAATAAGTCCACAAAACACTAACGTATCTTATAAAGACTCTCAGTGCTTTTGATCCTTTAAATTTTTACTTTAAATTTCAAAAAGTAAATTAAGCATACTAGCGGTAAATATCTCAAGACTTGGCCCTGCATATTTTAAGAGGAAATAGAAAATTCTTTCTAATAATTATTATTACAATGGCATTATTCTACCCCAGGATTTCTCAAAGAAAATTAGCTCCTGGAGATGCTCCAGGAACAATATATGGCCAAATAAATTTAGACACCCTGCTCCAGAGAGCCTGCCTCTAGGAAAGTCACAATGCATGTGCGCTAAGAACTTCTAGACATCCTGCAGTTCCAGCTAGAAAGAACCTGCACAAATTCCTTGAGTATCCCAGACGCCTTTGACCACAGAACCCTTTACAAAGCACTGATATTCTGCAGAGCACACTCTGATTTTTAGCCATGTCTTTTGGCTTAAAATAAATGGCACAAAGTAGTACCACTGATATTTTTTCCACACACGTGTCCTTCGAACTGAGTCAGTTCCACTCAGGGGCTCTAAGATGGTGAGCTCATTACTTTCATTCTCTTTGAGCATCTGGAAGTGCATTTTTACTATTTTACTGGCAAAACCTTTTGACTTTGTATCATAATTTCTTCACATAGAGAGAAATTGTATTGAGTTCTGGATACATGGATCACAAAGGGATATACAATCCTCAAAAGAGTTAGTGTAAGAATTAGAGTGGATAGGAATATAACAAAGGGTAAAATCAGCATGATGCTCTTTAGAGCTATGTCCTAAATTTAGTTCTAACTATCGAATGACTAAAGCAAAGAGGGAAAAACGTAATGTTATAAAAATGCATTGTGTCCTTAACAGGAAGGCAAACCAACCATCCAGCAGGAACATGGTTTTTCCTGGTCCTGAGACACCAGAGTCATGTCTCTTGGGAGACATTTTGGGGCAGAGTAGGCAAAACTCTCAAACACATCCCACAGGAAAACCAACTGCAAAGAATGCTCAGCTGTTGTTTGAGAGGACCTGCAGTGTGAACCAAAAGCAGTTCAAGTTCTGAAGTGCAGTTCAGCTGCAGCACTTCTTAAGGATGGAGGCAACAGCTGTCTGACAGACTTTTTAATCCCAAGGAAGCACTTTTGCTCTCTAGGAGCGCGTGGACTGTAACATCTGCAAATGCTCCTTCATAATTATTTCTTGCAACCAAGCTCTTGAGAGGGATCGGATGGAAAGAGGCTGGGTCCCGGAGGTTGGATTATCTGTGTTGTTAGTTAAGAGTAGTCTACATGCTTTGACACGGAACAGTGGTCTGGGGTAAGGTGAAAGCGACTGCTAGCGGCAGGAAATACTGGCGCTTAACCTGAAGTACAGAGCTGTCTTAACCTCTTCAGGCTGCTATAACAAAGTGTCATAAGCTGGGTAGCGTTAAACAACAGAACTTTATTCCTCCCGGTTCTCAAGTCTGGGATCAAGGTGCATCTGACGAGGGCCCGTTTCATGGTTCATAGATGGTGCATTTGCACTGAGTCATCACTTGGTGGAAGGGGTTAACGAGCTCTGCGGAGCCCCTTTTATAAATACACGATCCCATTCATAAGGACAGAATCACCATCCAAAGGCCCTCCCTCTTAATGCCACTACCTTGGTTGTTAGGATTTCATCATACAAGTTGGGGGTAACATAAACATTCATTCCACGGCAACAACCATGTGGAGTATGAAGCCACTTAAAAAGATTCCAGATTCCAAGACACCTGGGGGAATGGAGGGAGGAGAGCTGCACATGGCTGGCAGAGACTACTCAGTGCCCACCTGTCCTGTGTCAGCCCCCAGGCAGTGGCACAACCTCCCTCACTGCCCGCCACTTGCACCCAGCTCCACCCAGTAACACTTCAGTGGCTTTCCAGCATCTCTTCCGTACACCCTGGTTGACCACACTCTTTGATCTAGACCGGCACAATTAACTTTCTGACAGGAGCATCACTGGCAATGTATAACATGAAACCAAGCAGAAGAAAACAATTGCAGGCTATTTTCCAGCCCTTTAAAGTTAACTCTTGAGAAATGTATGTTTCACCATGCCCTAGCAGTTTCCATTCCTCACCAGCCAATATAAGCCATCTCACGTAAATTTGCTGTGGCTTTTTCTCTATAGCAGCTTAAGACACGACTGAGAGGACTAAAACTGCACCATAAATAATGTGAAATGCTCCTGACAATCATTTCCAGGGCACAGCCAAAGACCTGATAAGCTTAACAAATCACTTAAAATTGAAAGAATTGAGTCTTAGAAACCAAACAGATCAGTCGAATATTTTTAAAATATACATTATTTTTCAAGTTTTCTTACCTCATTTCTATGTCTCTGTCAACTTTATTCTCAAAACAAGCAAACAGGAAGTAATGCAAAATGTAAAGACTGCTATGGTTTGAATGTGTCCCCTGAAGTTCATGTATTGGAAACTTAATCCCCTATGTACCAGTGTTGGGAGGCTGGGTCTAAAAGGAGGTGTTTGGGTCATGAGAGCTTCCCTCATAAATGGACTAATGCCACTATAAAAAGGGCTAGTGGGTAAGAGAGCCCCCCTTCCATGGCTCTGCTACATAAGGACAGGGCATTCGTCCCTCTGGAGGACAAGGCATTCAAGGTGCCATCTTGGAAGCAGAAAGTCCAGGCCCCATCTACCAGCGCCTTGATCTTGGACTCCAGAATTGTGAGGGAAAAAAAAATTTCTATTCTTTGTAAATGACTCTGTATCAGGAAATCTATTACACCAGCACAAATGGACTAAGACAAAGACTAAATGTGAGTTAGTTAAGTAATAGCATTTCACTGAGAGAATGTTACAGAGATTTTAAAATTTTCCATGACAACTGTCATCCAAGATTTCAATTTGCTCCAGTCATCAATCTTGCTTTTTGTGATTTCAGTACTTAGTAGAACTGAACGGTAGAAACTCCTATTCTCTTCCCTCTGTGCTGGAAAAAAAACTAAGTTCATTCTCTCTTGCGCTTATACTCTCCCCCCCTTTTTCTCTCCCCTTCTTTCTCTCTCTCACTCTTTCTCTCCTTTCTCTCTCTCTCCCCCCTTTCTCTCTCCTCTCTCTGTCTCTCTCTATCTCCTCCCTCTCTCCTCTCTCCCTCTCCTCTTTCTCTCTCCACGCTCTCTCCTCTCTCTTCTCCTCTCCTCTCTTCTTCTCCTCTCTTTCTCTCTCTTTCTCCTTTTCTCTCTCTCCCTCTCTTCTCCCTTACTTCCTCTCTATCTCTCTCCCTTTTACCTCTCTCTCTCTCTTCTCTCTCCCTCTCTCCTCTCTCTCCCCTTTCCTCCCTCCTTCTCCTCTCTCTCTTTCTCTCATCTCTCTCCTTTCGCTCTCTCCCTCTTCCTCTCTCTATCCTCTGTCTCTCCTCTCTCTCTCCTTTTTCAATCCTCTTCCTCTCTCTCTCCTCTCCTCTTCTCTCTCTCTCCTCTCTCCTGTCTCTCTCCCCTCTGTCTCTTTTTCTCTCTCCTCTCTTTCTCTCTCCTCTCTCTCTCTCCCCCCCTTCCTCTCTCCCTTCCCTCTCTCTCTATATATATGTACATATATATGTAATCAACTTGAGCATTAGATAAATAAAAAGTGAATACATGATAGGTGTGAAAAGGTTAATAAAATGTCCAATATATCAGCAAATAGAAGTTACTAGGTTTCTGGTAATATCTTTCTTTTTTTTTTTTTTGGGTTGGAGTCTCACTCGGTCGCCCAGACTGAAGTGCAGTGGCCACTCCCAGCCATCGCAGCCTCGACTTGCTGGGCTCCGGCGATCCTTCCGCCTCA